>NC_081346.1:26283584-26355332 GCF_029784015.1 Lycium ferocissimum
ATAACCTTTTACGTGAACTCAAACTCTTATAATTATAAAATGAGTACCTATGATCTTGCATCTTCTCGACAATAACTCCGATGTCTGCAATTGAATAGCTAACACTTAACGAATCTCAACGTACAGAAACTATGGGGTGTAACAATTTCTTGGTGTGCCACCTAAGAATCCTAGGAATAGGGAAAGGAACCTCCTCTGATTTCCTAGCATTCCTTCCAAGTGCAGGAAAGGCTTCACATGCCCAGACCTGTAATCACAAAAATAAAAGCTGAGGGAAAAATAAACAAGACACAGTCTATACTCTACTGCACCAATGGTTTATAATATTTACGATGAATGCCCAGGGAAAGCCATAGAGAGCATATGATGCAACCCTTTTCTCCACGTGCACTTAGTGGTGCTTGGAAATGTCTATCTTGTCCTTCAAATAGTCCAGAGTGAGTTCAAATGATTCCTTTCTTTAAGGATAGCTCTTGATGAACTCCAAATCGTCTGCCATTTTTATCAGGTCATGATCCACACCCTTTGCCACATCTTTGGCAAGAAATATTGTGTGCACAAACCACACAAGACAACATTTTAGCTTTTCCTCTTTGGTGAGCCTAGGCCATCTTAACACCGCTAATAATTTTTCTGCAGAAATCTTTTTATTACGACAAACTTTTGTGCAGAATGTTGCCACTTTCTTAAGTACCCTTTCCTCTCTAGTTCAGCTGGGATATGATCCACAGTTTAGACCAGTGATCAAAGCAAACTCATTCAAGCCAAAACACACAGGCTTATCATTCACCAAGAACCACATCTCATGCTTCTTCTTCTCAACCACATGACGAAGAACCATATAGTGCACCAACAATCCATTGAATCTATTGAAGTGTTTTGATATTTTTCTAAAGTGACCAAAACAGGAATGCCTAAACATTTTCCTAAGTTTATGATCTTTTAGGATTTTTTTAAAATCATCAAGCAATGTCATCCTTCTAACCGAAACTTTTGCTGGATACGATTCGTAATCATCTAGCCAATTGATCAGACCATACTTGTCGATGTTAATTGTCTTTGCACAATATGGCAAGGACAAGGGATCAGCATTTTCATCACCACCAGACCCCTCAAAAACATGGGGATCATCTCTTTCACCTTTCTCGACACTATACTCATCATTATTCTCCTCTGAGTATGCTTCATTTTCAAGTTGTATAGTTTTTCTTCTTTTACCTTCTCGGCTAACTTCTCTACCTTTTATTTTTCTATCGTCAGATGTGGCCTTAGAACGGATTTGAATATGTGCCCTCCTCTTCCTCTACATCTAACCATTTTTTATGATCTATATGAGTAGGTTTTGTACATTGAGATTCGCTATGTGTTAGTTGTTCAATTGTGGACATTGGAGTTACCTCCAAGGGTATACGAGATTATATGCGCTTATCTTATGGTTATGAGGGGCTAGATTTGTTCGTGATTGTGTTCATTGATGATATTTTGGTATATTCCCTATTCGAGGCGGAGCATGCAAAACATCTACATACCGTTCTTGGAATTCTTCGGGCTCGGGAGTTATATGCCAAATTTTCAAAATGTGAATTTTGCCTAAACTCTGTAGCTTTTCTGGGGCATATTATTTCAGCCGACGGTATTCGAGTAGATATCCAGAAGGTTGAAGCTGTGAATAATTGGCTGAGGCCTACAACGCCTACAGAGGTCAGTAGTTTCCTAGGATTGGCCGGTTACTATAGAAGATTTGTAGAAGAATTTTCTTCCATTTTGGCACCACTGACGAAGCTGACTCAGAAATCAGCTAAATTTCAGTGGACAGACGAGTGCGAGCGGAGTTTTCAGGAGTTGAAGGATAGATTGACTTCGGCTTCAATGCTAACACTCCCAGAAGGATCGGAGGGCTATGTTATCTATTGCGATGCCTCAGGTGTTGGGCTAGGTTGTGTGTTGATGCAGCATGGCAAATTTATTGCTTATGCTTCAAGGCAATTGCGGAAACACGAGAAAAACTACCCGACTCATGGCCTAGAGTTGGCTGCGATTATTCATGCATTAAAGATGTGGAGACATTATTTATATGGCATTAATATGGATATTTACACATATCATAAGAGTCTCCAATATATTTTCAAACAGAAGGAATTGAATTTTCAGCAAAGGCGGTGATTAGAGCTATTGAAGGACTATGATGTGAGCATTTTATATCACCCAGGAAAGACGAATGTAGTAGCCGATGCTCTTAGCCGCAAATCTATACGCAGTTTGTGTAATGTTAAACTGGCGAAGAGGGAGCTAGCTCAGGAACTTCAACAGCTAGCCAACCTAGGATTTCGCTTAATGGACTAGGGCAGTGCAGGAGTCACCATCCAGGACTCGGCTGTTTCATCCTTAGTAGAGGAAGTAAAGAAGCGTCAATACGAAGACCCTGTGTTATTTCACTATAGAGATATGCTCCCTCAGAAGGAGAAGCCATCATTTGAGGTTCCTGCAGATGGAGTTCTCAGGCATCAAGGCAGATTATGTGTACCGGATGTTGCAGGATTACTTTGATAGATTTTGGAGGAAGCCCATTACTCCCGTTATTCTATCCATCCAGGAGCGACAAAGATGTACCACGATCTTAAATCTATACATTAGTGGGATGGAATGAAGAAAGGTGTAGCGGAGTTTGTAGCCCAATGTCCTAATTGTCAACAGGCGAAAACTGAGCATCAAAAGCCTGGGGGATTATTGCAAGGCGGGAGATTCTGACTTGGAAATGAGAAGCGATTAATATGGATTTTGTGATAGGCTTGCGTCATTCTCAACATAAGTATGACTCCATATGGGTGATTGTGAACAGACTCACAAAATCAGCTCATTTTCTGCTAGTCAGAACTACGTACTCAGCAGAAGATTATGCAAAGCTGTATATCAAAAAGATAGTGCGACTTCATGTTGTTCCAGTATCTATTATTACTGATAGAGGAGCACAATTCACAGCTAATTTTTGGAGGTCCTTCCAAGAAGGTTTGGGAAAGCAGGTGAGACTTAGCACAACATTTCATCCACAAACTGATGGACAGGCTGAGCACACTATCCAGACCCTCAAAGATATGCTAAGAGCCTGTGTGTTGGACTTTGGAGGTAGTTGGGATGATCATTTGCCGCTCATTGAGTTTGCGTATAATAAAAGCTATCACTCCAGCATCTAAATGGCCCCATATGAAGCTCTATACGGAAGGAAGTGTAGATCGCCAATCGGATGGTTCGAGGCAGGAGAAGCAAATTTAATAGGACCAGACTTGATCCAGGAAGCAGTAGAAAAGATCAAGCTTATTCAGGATCGATTGTTAACAGCTCAAAGTCGACAAAAATCCTACCCGGACAATCGTTGACGAAACTTGGAGTTTAAAGTGAATGATTAGGTATTTTTGAAAGTGTCGCCGATGAAAGTGAGATTTGGCAAGAAGAGCAAGCTTAGTCCCCGATATATCGGGCCTTACAAGATTGTGTGCATTGTAGGCCAAATGGCTTACGAGTTAGATCTACCTTCAGACTTGGAGTCAGTGCACCCAGTGTTTCATGTGTCAATGTTGCGGAAGTGCGTAGGATATCCTTCCAGAATTGTGCCTGTAGACGATGTCCAAGTTACTAAGAAATTGTCCTATGAAGAAGTACCCACTGCCATTCTAGATAGGCAAGTCCGAAGACTTAGAACAAAGGACATAGCTTTAGTCAAAGTTTTATGGAGAAATAATAACAGAGAGGAAATGACTTGGGAAGCAGAAGAAGATATGAAGTCTAGATAACCGCACCTATTTCCACCTCCAGAAGAGCTCCAGATAGAGACACCAGCACCTTCAGGTATGTAATGCTTTTTTGAATGATTTCTTGGTCGTGTGTGGCCAATATGGGTATTGATGTTGTAGCCCTGTGAGGCATTGTATATTTTGGGTTATTTTGACAGGATAGTATTGGTACAATTACAGGGGAAACTCTGGTAAAATTTTCGTAGAAATCCCTTAGAGCTTAACATTCGAGGACGAATGTTTTTAAGGGGGGAGGAATGTTACACCTCGTAGGTTTTGTACATTGAGATTTGCTAGGTGTTAGTTGTTCAATTGTGGACATTGGAGTTACCTTCAAGGGTATTCTAGATTATATGCGCTCATCTATGGTTATGAGGGGCAATTCTGGCCCAACTTGGGGAAAGAATATCCTTTAATATATGAGGAGTTTTGGAGAAAAGCAAAAGGCTAAAATGAAGTTCAGGAAGTCTAGTTTCCAACGCAACAAACCGTGCATTGATCGGACATCGGGATCAAGCGTTATGATCATTTTAAGACAGGCTACCAAATCAGGGATTAACTCTGCGCGAACGCGCCTGGGGGGTGGCTCGAACGCGCAGAGGATCCAGGGGACAACTCAGCGCGAACGCGCCCCAAGGTGGCACCAACGCGCTGAGTAATTTTTAGGTCGGTTTGGGCAGAATCTGGAACGTTATAAAAGGGGGCATACCCCTCATTTTTCATTCCAAACACCCCAACTCCTCTCCAAATTTCTGGAAATTTCCCCCAACTTCCAAACCTCAAATTTTAACGCGAATTAGGTATAATCTCCGGATTCAAGTTTCGACAACGTATAGTTGCGATTATAAAATCATATTGCGGCGAGTTGTGGCCTGAACTCAAGGTGGAAGGTGAAGGTATTATGGTTCTAGCGGAAATAAGGTATGAATCTTCCTTTATTGGTATTGATTTAGGTTTAATTATGGAGATAAAGCTATTAGATAGTCGTATAACGAATTTGTTGGGTGAGAAATTGGATAAACACCGTATGGGATGTTTTATGAAATATTTTGGTATTGAGGATAATGTTATTGGTGGTGGTGGTGTTGTTGCTGTGTTGGTTGTTGAAATTATGATTTCGAGCTAGGGATATAAACAAGGGAGATGCTGCCCGAATTTTGACAGATTCTAAAGGAGTTTGATTTAAACACTTGAGATAGGTATATGACGATAAGTCTAACGGTAGTATAATTTCTCTTGAATGTAGATTTAGGAGCTCGGGAGAATAAGCGTTAAGTTAAGTAGTAGAAGATCAATCAGGTATGTTAAGGCTTGTCCCTTTCTTTCCAAAGGCATGACTCTTTTCTTATGATCCCGTATATGTGTTCCATAACATCCCTATGTCCCAAAAGCTAGAAGTTCATGATTCTCAAGGTTTTTATAATGCTAAATATGAAGCATGTTTAGTGATGATGATGATGATCCATTTTCTAGAAATTCCAAAGCTTATGAATTGATGTAATTATGAGACTATGGAGCTTATTTCATGATTCCTTTGATTTCATTATTATTGTTGATCTCACCTTATGAATTGTTCCTTCGAGGTGAGGTATAACGATGATGATTGTTCCGTAATATAAATCGGAGGCTACCGAACTTACGTCACTCCAATGAAGTAACAACCTTTATTTGGGCTCTCATGCATGCTACTTATACTATATATGTATATTATATATGTATATATATGGGATATGGGGAAAGGGCGAGGCGTTATATACGCATAGCCACCTGATCAGTTGGTATATTATGATATCGTCCGGAACGCGGGATGCCCGGACGCGGGATATATGGGTATGGATCGGGATGCACATTCTGCAAAGAATATAATATATAGTTATGGATCGGGCTGCACGTTCCGCAGCACCCTTATCATATGCATATGAAAGGTGTTTTCTTTTAAAAGAGTGAAGCATGCATGACATTCGCCTTATGAGGCAATCAGATGTACAAATTATCTTATCTTATGATATGTTCCTTATCTCTTATTGTGTTGTTACTCATGCTTTACATACTCAGTACATTATTCGTAGTGACGTCCTTTCTTGTGGATGCTGCGTTCATGCCCGCAGGTAGACGGACCTGATCCTTAGGAGCTTTATCAGCGGCATCTCAGAAGCGCTCCAGTTGTTCCGGAGCTGCAGTCTTTTGGTACTACTCCTTTGTACATATATACTTGGGCATGGAAAAATCCTGCCCCGTCTTATGGATTCATGTATTCTACTTAGAGGCTGGTAGACATATGTATGCAGTTAGATGTTCAATAGCTTCTTCAGTTCTTATTGCTGTATAATATTTCAGTAGTCTCGTTGGCTTATGCTTACGGGCATTGTTGTCGATGAATGTACTAAGTATGATAATCATGAGTTGTCTATGTGGCCCAACTAGAAATGGTTATGGAATGGTAGACTAGAGGTGCTCGGTAGGTTAGTACCGGGTACCTGTCATGACCCTCCGGCTGGGTCGTGACACAAACAATACGGTGACGTTGATCAGCCCCGACAAAAAAAAAAAAAAAGAATAATCGACCAAAAGTCTATTAATAGACCATGATATGTTTGCAAAAACAGAAAAACAAAGATAGAAACGAGCAAAATAAGTAGAAATAACATATATTTCTAGCAAAAAAAGGCGAAACTTCCAAAATTTTGAAAGAAAAAAAAATCTCAACTTTACGAACACTAGGGTTCTATCGAGTTCGTAAAATAATAACAACTTTCATGGCAAAATGGAGCTCTAAATGCCCTGGAGGAGTTGCTAAATTAAAGAAAATACCTGGAATGGGCGGCAGGAACGTTACCAAGATTGGGGAAGAGGGAGAATTCTGATGGACACTTCAATTTTTTTAGTGCGGGAGTTGGGAAGAAGTGAGGAGAAAGAAGGGGCTTTTGTATATTTTAATAATAAGTGAAAGGAGACTTAAGTGTATAAGTTGTAAACTCCAAAGTTTTTAAAATTATAAAGTGGCCTCAGGACCACTAACCTTAACCCTAAAATGAAAAAATAAAGGGAAAAGAAAATGAGTGGCCCTGTTACAAGTTAAATTAAGGGAGTGGCTTCAAAGCCAAATACTCTCCAAACGCTTGGACTAGTGGTCCTACTTTCAGCATTTTGCTTTCACCATTTTGCATCTGTCTCTTCCTTTCATTTTCTATGTTTTTACCATGTAGCCTCTGTAAATTCTCTCTTTTTGCTTCTCCATTTCTTGTCCTCAAAAATCATTTTTAAAATGTTATTCAACTATCTATATACATGTTCTCCTTTTAGACATGTCGGTTATTTAATTATTTTTTTAGGGTTTTGGCACTTTCATAGCAGGAAAAAAATATTCATGGTGAAGCAGCTGAAGCGATGTCGATAGTTCTTGAGTAACGATATTGTGAAAACTCTAAGAATTAGAATCAGCTTAATTATTTCTCTAAAACAAAGATCAAAACTTAATTATTTGTCAAGACCGTTAATGGTGGTCTTTCCTTTATTTTTCTTTCATTTATTTTTTAAAAAAGTAATTGATGCATTTGACTTGAGTGACATTGAAAAATGATGAAGTAACTTGAGAGAAAGAAGAATATAAGAGAAAGAGTTAGTTTTAAAGTGCTTGAACTAGGAATAGAGACTGAGGCTAGGTCTTGCTTTTTCTGGAAGTTGGACCCATAGTCCACTTGGCAAATATGGGGCTTAAATTCCTTGTGGGAGTGGCGTCTATCTCAGGGGTGGCTCAAGCATAAAGCAACTAACGCCTTTGTCTTAGGCCCCCAAATCATGAAGACCTATTTTTTATTGGGATTGAATTATTTAAATGAAGAATTGCAATATTTTCAAAAGAATATTACTATTTTTAATTATGATCCATAGTTGAGTATTATTTTAGATTACATAAATAGTCTTTGGGTACAAGAAAACAGTTTTAACAGATCAACTCCTGTGAAAATGCATTTTTATTTTGTACTATTTTGACAAACAACTTATATTTTACTTTTTAGTTACCTTTCAGCTTTTTTATCATAATAAAAACTTATCACACATTTTCAGTCATTCTGTGCAAAAACAAGAAGAAAAGAGAGTTGTGTGAATTTTTTGCTCCCTATGTCACAAGATTAGAACCGATCAAGAACAAAGTACATTGAAATTCTTTTTTACATATTTTCAAGTATTGTAGAAAGCATTTGAAGTAACGAGAAATTATTTTGTCATCAAATTATCAACCTTTAAATCTTAAAAAACTAGGAAAATATGCGTCAAATAAAAATATGTACAAACGTAAAAAAGTTAAAGGCTTCCAGTCAAAATTTCGCTTTTGGCCACGAATATTGTTGAGCCGCCCCTGGGCCGTCTCTGTATGTGTTTATTGAAGGAAAGAAAATCTTTCTAAAATCTATTTTGAAAACGGAAAAGGGCCAAATATGCCCTTATAACGTATTGGAAATGGTTCAAAATATCCTCTTTTCACCTATTGGATCAATTTGACCGGTAAAGAGGTAACATAAATCTGGACTAGGAGAGAGCGAGAAAGTGTAATAGGGTGGGGCTGAGGCTAGGTCATTTTTGGCGAGTCCGGAACCAAAATGACCCAAAAAAAGACCTTTTGAACCAAAATACCAAAAAAAAAAAAAAAAATAGTTACCATAGTACCTTTAACACAGTAATTTACTGCGTTAAAAGAGTTCCTCCTTTTTCTTTTTGGTTAAACTCGTCTTTCTTTTACATTCACACTTTTTTACGTACTTTAGCCATAGATTAATCATGCTTCGGGACTCCGAAACTTCAATATTTTATATAGAACTCTACTTATTTTTGTGCGATTAATAAGGTAGGCTCAATACATCAAGGATAAGCAAAACTTCGGATTGTCGTTTTAGTGGTTGAAAAGTGCTCAAAGTCCGTTTTTGTTTGAAGACTTGTTATCATTAGCTTTAAGTTATTTATGTTTTAGGGTTTAGATTTAAGCGTGTTATTTTTTAATCAAAATTGTGTTATTCATACCAATCTCAAAACAATTAAATTGCATCATTCTTAACAATATGAAAATACTTAAATTTTGTTAAGAATGATGCAATTTATATTGTTAAGAAGATGCAATTTAACTATTTTGAGATTGGTGTAAATGATGCAATTTTGACTAAAAAAATAACACGCTTAAGTCTAAACCCTAAAACTTAAATAACTTAAAGCTAATGACAACAAGTCTTCAAAACAAAATGGACTACGAGCACTTTTCAACCACTAAAACGACAATCCGAAGTTTTACTTATCCTTGAGGTATTGAGCCTACCTTATTAATCGCACAAAAATAAGAGGGTTCTATATAAAATATTGAAGTTTCGGAGTCCCGAAGCATGATTAATCTATGGCTAAAGTACGTAAAAAAGTGTGAGAATGTAAAAGAAATAGGAGTTTAACCAAAAGAAAAAAAAAAAAAAAAGGAACTCTTTTAACGCAATAAATTACTGCGTTAAAAGTACTATGGTAACTATTTTTTTTGTTGGGATATTTTGGTTCAAAAGATCTTTTTTTTGGGTCATTTTGATTCCGGACTCGTTTTTGGCTGGAAGTTGGACCCGTAGTCCACTTGGCAAAATATGGGGCTTAAATTCCTTGTGGGAGTGGCAACTCTGTATGTGTTTTGTGAAGGACAAAAAATATAAAATGAATCAAACGTTTGTACAAAAATGGCAACATTCGAATAAGAAGCCCTATTACTCCAAAAAGAGAGACAGAAACTAGAAATATTCACAAGTTGCCACACGAGTTAGATACACACTTAAAACTTGGAATTTACTACTTTTCTGAAACCAATCCACTTGTCCCAATGAGATTCCTATTTCCTGGACATGCTCCACGTGGTCCACTCGTTTCTTTCATTATTTCTTGCAAAGGGCAGGCAGTTGCAATTTACAAATGATGTTAACTGTTAACTAAACCGTGTTTTAATGCAAGTGAGTGAATGAGCGAGTGTAGTTCAGTAAGACAAAAATATCAATGGCTTCAAGTATTCGAAAGGTCAACTGTTTAAACTTATATCTTTCAACATGACCATTACATTTGGACTCTTCCCCATTGGAGGATACAACTGATTTGTCATTTAGTCCTACACCACAACTCCAAAAGGAACTCAACCTTCACCCTCCCCAGCTTTTACCTGCCGCTGTTGATCCGTAGTATTTGACTCTGATTATCCTCCTCGTACCTTATTCTCTTCTTTCACTAGTATACAATTTAAATTTTGCCATAAAGAAACTTAAAATATTTCTAAGGTTAAGATATACTAGTAAAAAATTCTTTATATACTTTCTCGTTTTAATATATGTGGCATAGTTTGAATCGCAAAGAGTTCAAGAAATAAATAGAGACTTTGAAACTTGTAATATGAAACATGTTATTTTTTGTGAGGCTATAAAAAAAAAAAATTGAAACTTGTGGCTTTAAACATGCTAGTATTGTGTGTTTATAAAAGTTTCTCATTAAAGGTAAAATGATAACTGTAAAGTTATTGATTTTCATTTTAAAAATATTTCATTCTTTTTAGAACAGGTAAAAAAAAGTGTGTCAAATAACCTAAAACTGAGTTTGCTACGACAATATCAAAATAACAACATATCGTATTAAAGTACTAGTTTATACACAACTTTAAAAATAAAAATAAAAAATCCAGGAGAATTCTTGGGAGGCGTTGTATATCATTTTATGAAAATCACAAAAGAAGGGAGGATTAGACCTTAGACACAAATTGCAAGCAATCTTAACAAAAAAGAGAATGTCTAACAATGGGTGTTCCACATTCTCAATGACTATCATGACCTATACATCTAGCTAACAAAAAAGTTGGTTTTGTCATATCGTAAGGCCCGAGAGCTGGTCTGGTAGTTGACTTAAACTTTGCACAATGATCGAAATATCTAAAGAGAAAAGACATCATTTAACCCCTGAACTTGGCACGAAAATTCACTTTAACAACTAAACTTAAGTTGTATTTATATACCCCCTTAACAACTTTCATTTTAATTATTTTCCACCCCCAAATGCTGACGTGGCAAAAAAAAAATTAAGAGAGTAAACAACACAAAAAGTGAACCCGGCATATATATATATATATATATATATATATATATATATATATATATATATATATATATATAAAAAAAAATAATAAAAATAATATACAATTAAAAAATAAAATAAAAATAAAAAATAAAGATGGGCCCCATAATCCTAACCTTTTCAGCCTTTCTCCCTTCTTCTAACCCACCCCTCCTCTCCTTCTTCTCCATTATTTCAACCTTCTTCTTCATCCTCTCCTTCTTCCCCATTCTTCACAACCCCCGCCGCCCCCCTTGCCCACACCCCATAGCCCCGCCCCACCACCTTCTTCTTCACCCCATGCCCGCCTCTCCTACCACCTTCTTCTTCTTCTTCACCCCACACATTGGCCCCACCCCACCTTCTTCTTCTTCTTCACCCCATTGCCCTCGCCCCACCACCTTCCTCCTTCTTCTTCTTCACCAATCCCTCTTTCTCTCTATATTCTCATCATTCTTTTCTTTTTATTTTCACCATTTTTTGGTTTCTTGATTTTGATTTTTGTTTTCTTTCAAAACTAAAATTATGGAATAATGGTTATGGAATAAATGAGGTTTCTAATAATAATCATAATGGCCAACAATAACAACCAAAACAACCAATTTGGATGAATTTGAGTGTAAGTGAGACTAATTTGAGAAGGAGTTGGATGAAATTTGTTGGGGGAGATGATGGTGGTGGTTGTGGGTGTGGGTTAAAGATGGTTGTGGTGATTTTTTTTCTTTTAAGGGCAATTCGTCCGAACTAATAATAGCCAACAATAACAATCAAAACAATCAATTTGGACGAATTTGAGTGTAAGTGGACTAATTTGAGAAGGAATTGGATGAAATTTGGTGGGGAGATGATGGTGGTGGTGGTGGGTGTGGGTTAAAGATGATGGTGATGATTTTTTTTTTTTTTTGAAGGGCAGTTTGTCCAATTTGTACTGATAATAATAATGATTTTTTTTTTTGCGGTGGTGGCGGCGGCAACGGTGGGGGCAGCAGCGGCGTAGTGGTTGCTACAAATAGGGTGAGAATGAGGAGAAAGAAGAAGAAAGAGAAAAGGGAGAAGAAGAAGAAGAAAGAGAAAGAGAAAAAACAATAAAAGAAAAAAAAATGAAGTGTTGGTAATTTTTGACATGGCAATGACGTGACAACGATGTGGCAATGACGTGGCGCGAGTGTAATACACCTCACATTGTGAGAGTGGTATTATTTTTTTAGGGTGGAAAATAATTGAAATGAAGGTTATTAAGGGGGTATACAAATACAACTTAAGTTTAGTTGCTAAAGTGAGTTTTCGTGCCAAGTTCAGGGGTTAAATGATGTCTTTTCTCATATCTAAAGAGGTGGCTAATTTGGCAAAGTAATTAGCTAACATGTTAGCTTCCCTATAACAGTGAGTGAAAGTTACCTCCTTATGCTCTATCTGGGCTATGGTACTCGATACTGACCTGAGATTATGATTTTTGGATGTTTTGTTCCTCAACATTTCAGTAGCCATCAGTGAGTCTGATTCAATATTACACTATCTGAAATTGGAGTTTTGATTCACAATTAACTATATCAAAATTGACATTTTTTACTTTGTCACGTGTTTGACAAGTGGAGTCCAACAAGCATAGTGTCCATTGCTAGAAAATAAAATAATATAATGCCTATAAATTACTTAAAACTCAATGGACGTATATTATAAGTACTTTTTCAATTATTATTGTCACAACCCAAATTGCGGGTCATGTGGGCACCCACAGTAACCCTTCGGGTAGACGAATCCTTACCAAACCAAATAACAAAATTTCATAACAATAAGAGATCATAACTAGCCAAGTTAGAAAACAATGTCTAAGATAAAAGATCAACGGAAGAGAGTACTTTCATTAATTAATCATTTTTTCAAAATCGGGTCTAGACTTGTACAAGAGCTTCTAATATAAACAACTTGAGTAGATTACAACCACAGCTAAATACAATCTCTATTTGGAATGAAAATTAAACGGAAGGATTAGAACGAACTCCGTGAGATCCTTGGAAACTAACAGCATCTCGAACATCAACCTGAAACAACTCTACACCCTTTAGTAGCATCAATACAACACACGTACTGGTAAGCATCATAGGCCGACAACGATTAGAAAAACACATATAACAAGCAGCAATTCACGAAAAAAAATGATAGAAATCAACATTGGGTAATAGTCTACTACAATGAAATGCAATATAAGTCATAAATCATGGCCTAGGTGGAAGTACCTAATCCTCAATTCATTAGGTTCCTAGTTCAAGGCTTTACAAGCTAATCACGTTCCACTTAAGTTATTAAATGTGAGAACAAGAAGGAATTTACCATACAACGATCACGACGGTAACGATACAGGTTATTGCCTATATTCAAGTCATGGCCTGTCACGATCCAAAGAGCCGTGAGTAGCACCCACACAAATCCCTTGTGGGCGAACCATCTACTTAACCAACCATCCAAACGATTATCACATTACTTATCCAATTTTAAAACATTCAAGGATATAACGGATAATAAAATCTCCAA
Organism: Lycium ferocissimum; assembly: GCF_029784015.1. Taxonomy (NCBI): domain Eukaryota; kingdom Viridiplantae; phylum Streptophyta; class Magnoliopsida; order Solanales; family Solanaceae; genus Lycium; species Lycium ferocissimum. The sequence goes on from NC_081346.1 coordinate 26,297,018, forward strand.
ATGTCTAGTCATGCCATAAATAAATGAAATCTGCAGAAGTCTAACTATTACAACCCGAAAATCTGAAATTCTCGTACAAGGACTCTAAAACATACTGTCTAAAGAATGAATCACTGTCTAAACTAACTTAAATGTCTGAAATGAAATAGACATCTAAAATAGGAAAGATCTTCAGGAGGCCTGGCATGGATAAGAGCTCACTTTCAAATCTGGCGGAAACTGGCCTCACCCTAAATATGAGGTCTCGTAGATGTCTCTGGATCACAATCTGCACTCAAGAAATGCAACAAGATAGTACCAGTACAAACACTATGATTAGTATCATGCATACAAGATCAATAAGATAGACAGATAGACACAACAACACATAACCTCAAGAAACTATCAACAGAAATCATCCAACACTGAAATATCAGCCAACACAGGGATAAGGTATTTCCACGCAAGTAGAAATCAATAAGAGGTAACTCAACCGATGAAATCACCAAACACAATCGTAAATCACAAATTATCTCAACTCTGTCACATATTCGTATACACATGATAAATGGTAGTATTTGACCCATTAGCCATGACCTGCAGGGGACCCATGGTGTCTATGTACCACTCACTCTGGAACTGACCTCCGATCACGAGCCCACAACTAGGCCACATCTCAAATGTGCCTCTTCATAGTTATAACATCTTTCTCATCGCAATGTATTTCCGTTCCACAAACAATAAGGAATGAGAACAATCAACAAATCAATATCAGGGAACACAAGTCACCATGTCACAAGTCATATCAAGACTCAACAATCAATCATCAGTAAAATGAATAATGGATTTCTTCAAGTCAACAAGAAGAGTATTTATGAACGTCTTCTTCATCATTTCATATCAGTTCATCACATATTTAATCAATCAATATCAAACTGGAGGAATTACCAACCACACTTTATGTCTGAAGCCCTAATCATGCTTCTCCTATCAATTTTGTAATACATACAATCAACTAATTAAAGTCTCACTCAAGTAGACCGTAGCCTACCTCAAAGCAGAACTGGAACAATGTAATCACTGAGCGATAGCTTTCCCCTTTCGCAAAGTTTCTGAACGTTCAAAGTCTAGAAATATAGCGCTACATAAGTATTCAAATCATCTACTCAAACAATACAACAATTTGGGGGAAAGAATCTAACTACTTCTACCCTTTTCAAATGGGTGAACTATATCACTAAGCGTGAATTCATCAATATATCAATCCCAATAATCATATTCTATCCGTTCATGGGTTTTCTAATCGTTGTTTTTATGCCAAAGTTATCATCTTTATGAAACCCTAGGTCTCATTCAACAAGTTCCATCATTAATAGATAAGCTCTCATCCCAGGGAGTGATAATCTATACTCCTAGATGATTAAACAGCGATAAAATCAACACCCAATTCATTAATCAAGGGTTTCTTAAGTTTCAGGGTTTTAGCCCTTTCATTCACCATTAATGGACCTTTAACTAATCCCGGAATCTAACATGATGATGGAATTAACAAAGTCAAGAGTTGAGACTTACCTTTTAAGAGTACTCTAGCCCTAGCCTTAGAATTTCGCCACAGCAGTTCTTGGAAACTGTTTTGGGTGTTATGTGGGGAATGGGTTCGGAACAAAGAATAATAAACGCTGATTCTGTCTTGCGTCGACCGCCGCAGGAGTCTCGCTATAGTGGGAACGAAAAGCTCACGCTATGGCGGACCTCATTAAATTCCAGCTCCCCCGCGACGGCGACCCTTGCCTCGCTATGACGGACCCGCTACAGCGGTCCATTTTGATCAGTAGCTCGGGTTTTTGCACCAGTTCTCACCCAAAAATCCCAACACCAATCCAAGGCCCTACAAACGCAAACAAAACATGCACAAATACATAAAAGCACGCTGCGAACTCACCCGCGGCCTCGGATTACATAGCCTAAGCTGAAGCTCCTTTACCACAAGTCTGTCATGTTCTAAATAATTCCTCTAAGTAACCACAACACGAAATACAAACAACAAACCAGTAGATCCATGTATGATGTGATAATGATATGCAATGCAATGGCATACTCAACCTGTACGCACATGCTACACACGGAATCTCGACGTCTCGATAGTCATGACCTATGGGGGACCCACGGCGTTCATACGGTGAGCAACCCAATCCAATAGGTATATATGTTGCGGCGTGCAATCAGATCCAAAACATATAGGTTCAATGAAAGCATGAGGGGAATGCAAGAATATGTAATCAATGAAATCAATGCCCAATGAATATGCTATGGAGATCACAAGCACCATAAGCCATATCAAGTCTTTCATAAGTAGAAAACATATCTACATCGATTTACAATCACAACAATGAATCTATCACATCCCACAACTCCAATCACATAATTAAATACACCACATGTCACAATGCGTAAGTAACGGCGACTAGCTCACATAATCAGAAATCATATCAACCTAATAGGGTTGTAAGGCCACACCGTGTCCGAAGACCTAAACATGATTTCTCCGTCAACAACTAGAATATCACATGCTAAATCCTAATCCGAGTCTAACTCAAGCAAGTCGTAACCTACCTCGAGGTCGAATAGTTGTCACGAATGTCCATCTTTCCTTTTTCATAAAGCAGCCGAATATGATAAGGTTTAACAAGTAAACAATTTATATAAGTTACGCGTTGGGACTATTTCAAATTACTATGACTCTAAAGAGTTTTCTAAGAGGCCCGAAAAGAAAGACTACGGGCCCACAAGGGCAAAATTGAAACTTTTATTTGAAACTTGTTTACTAGGAACCCCAACAATCAATAACCTAATTTCATATTCATTAAGCCTCAAAAGAGTTTCCAATTCCTTTAATCACCAAAACCCCCAATTTCTAAGAAAACCTACACTTGACCTATTAGAGAACTCAAGTTAAAATTAGAGAATGGAGTTTGGAATTAGTTTCCCCCCAATGCTAACCATAAGTTATTAACCCTCAACATCTAGATTTTAGTTAACGACTACATTTATCCGCCTAGGATTTACAATAAGAAGAACTTACCCCCACCCCTAAGCTTCTCTAATCATGAGATTTTAAACAAAGGAAGGTAAGATTTCTAAGAAAACCTACACTTGACCTATTAGAGAACTCAAGTTAAAATTAGAGATTGGAGTTTGGAATTAGTTTCCCCCCAATGCTAACCATAAGTTATTAACCCCCAACATCTGGATTTTAGTTAACGACTACATTTATCTGATTAGGATTTACAATAAGAAGAACTTACCCCCACCCCTAAGCTTCTCTAATCATGAGATTTTAAACAAAGGAAGGTAAGTGTTATACCCCATTTCAATCGGGTCAAAGTAGAGTACAACATATTGGTGATTCCTAAATTATTTAACGTAAGGAGTCGCCACCTAATTACTTTTAAGGTAAATTAGGACACCTATTTTAACTAAGTAATGCTTAAAAATAAACTCCGTTTTTTAAGGTCTTCTTAACTTAATGATTCTAGGTAAGGGTTCTTAGTTATGCTAAAGGGAAGGGGTAAGGCATCCTTTAAGATCTACTAACTTAGATTAGTTAATTAAGGCAAAGAAATAATACCTAGATGGCCCCTTAAACTTGACCTGTTTTGTAAGATAGACATATAAACTTACATAGTGACCGGTTAGACACTTGAACTTAGTAAAAGTATGTCTTTTAAACATACCAATCCTACATGGCATATTGTGTGTTGTTTTGTCCATTATGGGCGCGTGGGTCTTTTTAAAGTCTTTCAAAACCCAAATTTACCCTTGTCTCCCTCAATTTGATCTTCACCATTGTTAAAAGAAACCCCAACACAAAACTCTCTTCTCCATCATAAACAGTACAATCGAAGACTGACATTTAAAACCAAGCCCAACTTTTATAAAAAAATTCCGGATGTTTTTTTATATCCTTTGATCTTCATATTCCTTTGACAACAAAATGAAGCAAATAAACGCCAGAGTATTATTCAGAAGCTTTGAAGCTATGATATAATAAACAGAGCCAATTTTAAAATGTCAAAGTTACGAAGGTTTTTTTTTTTTCCCCAATCAATACAATACTAGTAATCTTAAAAATTTGCCTGGCTCTGCTACTAAATAATCACAAAATGCAGGGATAATTAACTGCAAAAAAATTCCATTGGAGAAGAAGACTAAAATATATTAATTGATTGTTATAGGACGTGTGAATTTGTATGAGTAAATAATGGAGAATGAGGGTAAAGTTTAGTTCTTGTGGAACGAAGAAGAAGATCAAAAAGGGATTTGAATTGGAGTGGGTCGGTAGGGGATGCTTCTCTTGGTTTTTTTCCTTATGACACGTGTCTCGATCTCATTCACTCTTTGACACATCATCAGCAAATAATGCTCACGCACTTGATTTTGCTAACATGATTGTTCAAAAGACACACTTGAGATAAGTTAAGATGTCGTCTATCTGGTCACTAGCTAAGTTTAAGTGCCTAACTTATAAGTTATGTCAAGTTTATGAGGCTATCTAGGTATTTAGCCAAGTATTATTAAGGTTACAAATGGGAAATATAAGAATACTGGTTAAATTAAATATGACCGTGGTTTGTAGAAAAAAGACTCTTTTTTTTTTTGGTAAATAAATGATTTATTAATACCAAAAGTAATCGTTACAGACCTAGACAGGGCTGACCACCTGTCTCTCAACAGTAAAGACAATGACTCACAATTACAGAGAGCCTAATTACAATCTATTCCATTACAGTCCATCACGAAACAAAGTATTAAGCTATCTATTACACAGCTAAGGAATTCCAGCAGAATCATGGAATGGAATCTAGAAGTGCCAAAGGAGCTTGCCATTTAGTGAGATCTCTGCCTTGAATATGTATGTGTACTGCAATCTCCCTGCAAATCCTGTCACCTTGAAAGATGGTTCTTTGAAATCTGATGCCATTTCTCACCTTCCAAATTGATTCCACAACCAGTGCAAACACACAACTGATGATCTCACCTCTACCAGTTTTCTTTTTTGCCCAGCTGCACACCCATTGTAATTCATCTTGCCAATTCCCTATGACTCTCTGAAAGCCAAGCCATACTAGGAGTCTCTGCCATAATGCCTTAGTGATTACACAAGAGAAGAACAAATGGTCAAAAGACTCCACTGGAGAGTTACAATAGACATAGTTTAAAGGCACCTGGATTCTGAACTTGAGCAACCTTTCTATTTGCGAGTCTCTTATGCTGCTTCTTGACCATAGTATGAATTTCTGTCTTGGGTGTATGCTAGGCTGCATAGTGAGGGATTTCCATAGAACTTTGGGGTGGATTGGAATTAGAGAAACATACATCTTTTTAATGGAAAACTTGTTGTTCTTAACCATAGAGGCCAGTCGAACATTGAAGTCTCCCTGTAGTAGATTGGATTGGAGAATGAATTTCCTTGTCTCTATCACCTTCCTTATGACCCAGGTAGCATTACCCGGGATATTGCACGTTCAACAGAGTCATTTTTCAAGTAGTAACTATTTACCCATCTGATCCATAAACTGTCTTTTTTATCAGCAATTGCCCATAACTGCTTAATCACTGCTGCTTTGTTCCATAGACATATATTCATCACATTTTGTCCACCAGCTGACTTTGGAAGGCAGGTTTCTTGCCCATGAAACAAGTGCTTTCTTTGTGATCTCTGCTTTACTAGACCATAAAAAGGATCTGCATACTGCACCAACCAGCTTCATAACTCTTTTAGGCAATATAAAGATCTGGGCCCAATATGTTTGAACCCCAAATAGAACTGATTTAATTAACTGCAATCTGCCAGCATAGGATAGGAGTTTAGTAGACCAGCATTGAATTCTTGCTGTTATCTTTTCTACCAGGGGCATACATTGTGCTACAGTCAGCTTCCTGGATGAAAGGGGTACTCCTAGATATCTGAATGGGAGAGTACCCTCTGAATACCCAAGAGTACTTAGAATTTCCTATTTAAGCTCTGGTTTTACTCCTGATAAGTATCCACATTGGCACAAGTCCTGAAGCAGCTGAGAACCTATTAAAAGCTTCTTGAACCAGTTTGATGGATGGAATATCAGCTTTGCGAAGCAATGATAAGTCATTAGCAAAGCATATGTGTATCACCCCCAGTCTTTTGCATTTAGGATGGAATTTGAAGACCTTATTTGTGATTAATTGATTCAGCTCCCTTTGTAGATATTCCATGGCCATGACAAATAGATAAGGTGACATAGGATCACCTTGTCTAATGCCTCTCTTACCAGGAAAAGGCTTGGCCAATCCACCATTTAAAACCAAAGAATAAGACACTGTTGAAATGCATTCCATGATCCACATTATGAATTTGTAGGGAAATCCCAGTTCAGCCATCATGCTCTTTAAAAAACACCATTCGATGGAATCATAGGCTTTCCTTAGATCTACTTTCATTACACACCTTGGGGACAGACCTTTCCTAGTATACCACTTAAAGAGTTCATGACTAAATAAGATATTGTCTGTGATACTTCTCCCTTCCATAAAGGCGGACTGAGAGGGACTGATGATAGTACCAATAATACGTTTTAATCCTATTAGTCAATACTTTAGTGATAATTTTATAGAAGGTAGTGCGACAGGCAATAGGTCTGTAATCCTTGACTAAGGTAGGGTTAGAAATCTTTGGAATCAAGGTGAGCTAGCCGATTACTAAAAGATTTAAGCATTTTACCAGACTGGAAGAACTCTGCCACTGCCCCTAGTACATCCCCTTTTATCACATCCCAATTTCTAGTGAAAAACTCAATGGGATAACTATCTATACCAGGAGATTTATCAGAAGGCATACCTTTTATTGCAGCTAAGATTTCCACCTCTGACACAGCTCTGATCAGGTCACATTTCTGTTGGTAAGAGAGGCATGGCCCCTTTCTAATAATTTCTGAGTTGGGATAGGGCATTACAGCAGTACCAGTACCCATTAGCTTGGTAAAGAAAGAGATGAATTCAGCCTCAACTTGGGTAGGGTCAGTCACTTTTGTGCCAGTGTCATTATACACAGAATTGATAGTGTTTCTACTAGCCCTGATATTGCACTGAGCATGGAAATACTTAGTGTTAGAATCTCCACATTTGATACATATAGCTCTTGATTTCTGTCGTACTCCACTTTGCAATTTCCATTAGAGTAATCCTTTCCTGGTCTATCAGGGTTTGATTCATAGGCTGAACACTCAGTGAAGCTTGAGTGATTTCAAGTGATTGTCTAGCCTGTTGGAGCCTTTGACTGTATGAAGCTAGGTAGGTATTTAGCCCCTTCAGATTCTCTTTCAATAACATCAATTTTCTCCACAAGATATACATTTTTGTTCCCCTGACAGGCTGACCCCAAGTAGTTGCTAGGATTCCAGGGAAATGCGATGGTTTAGAACTGTGGTGAATAGCTTGAAAGGCTTGGGGTGTGTATAAATTTGAGTCCAATATTGTATCAAAATAGGTGAATTATCTGACATTCCTGGGTTTAGGAAGTCAGCTTCCACATGGCCATAAGATTGAAGCCATTGGACATTACCAAAAGCCCAGTCAATTTTAGAGTAGACCTACTTGTGGCAACTGTTGTTTGTTACGGAAGGTAAAGTGCCAGCCCTTTGACTTTAATGGGGTTAAGCATGACTAATCTACACAATCTGCGAAATCTCGGGTTTCGGCGGAGTAAAAACGGGGACCCCGACTGTCATCGATGATGAGATGGTATTGAAATCTCCAGCAATGAGCCAAGCTTCTCGAGTGCTACTTCCAATCTGATTTAAGTCTATCCACAGGGATTGTCTTTGGTGGGCCTCATTTTTTGCACAAACTACTGTTAGAAAGGTAGAGAAATGAGCATTATTCTCCACCTTACAATGAATCAGTTGTTCAGTAATAGAAATCGCCTGCAATTGTATACTTTGTTTCCACAAGAGCCATATTCTTCCATTATACGCCATGGGATAGTTGTAGCAATAGTACCACCCCATAGCAATTTTGGCCAGAATGCCCTTAGATTTAGGTTCTTTTACTCTTGTTTCTAAGCATGCCATAACATCTATCTTATTCTTTAGCAGAAAGTTCTTCAATTCCTTCTGCTTTTCGGGCCTATTTAGGCCCCTCACATTCCAAGTAGTTATAATCATGGGGGTTGGGGACTCCCCTGATCATTATTCTGGGGTTGAGAAGAGCTAGTTTGAGCTCCATTCTCACCATATCAAAACTGTTTGTAGTTTGTACTCCTGCACCAATGATCAGGGGTTGAGAAGAGTTAGTTTGAGCTCCATTGTCACCCAACATATCAAACTTGTTTGTAGTTTGTACTCCTACACCATGGGTGGCACAGACCTGGGCTGGCATTAGTGGCTGAACATCACTGGCATCTCTGTTTATTGCTACAGATTCTGCCTGAGGATCCTCAGCAGTGCTAGGAGGTTGCTCTTCTTTAGGATGCCAGTCTTGTTCAGGCTGTCTAGCCCTCCTATTCCTCCTTCTTCTCCTTCTTCTTGGTCTGTCCTGGTAATCAGTTTCCTTATGTTCAGTGGCAGTGTTCCAGCATTCTTCACCTATATGGCCAAATTTCATGCAACTTGTGCAGAACTTGGGTTTCCAGTCGTACTCCACAATTTGCTGGATAGGACCTTGTGGTGTAAGCAGTTCAATAGAGTCATGTAGGGGTTGAGACACATCTATTTCCACAAGGATCCTGGCATATGAGATTTTATTCATATTGGCTGTAAATTTATCCGTGTACATGGGTCTCCCCAGTGCACTAGCAACTTTGCTCAGTGCTTCTGCAACCCAGTATCCCACCAGAAGTCCTGGGAACATCACCCAAAGGGGAATTGTAGTTATGCAGTCTGGGTTGAAATCAAAATCTATCTCCCATTGTTGGATGATGAAGGGCTTATTATGAAAGGTATACGGACCAGCATCTTTAACTTTTTCACAATCCTCCACAGACTCAAATCTAAATATATAGTAACCATCGTTATGAGCCAGAATTTGGGGTTTCTTCACAAAGTTCCAAGCAATAGCAATGAAGGCTTCTAACGATTTCACATACGGTGTATCACCCACAATATAGCCGATTAAAGCAGATTTCATATATTCCTGTTGGGGTTTTAAGTCATCCTCGACAATACTGACATAGACTTTTCCATCTTTCGTAGTAGGAGGAACATAAGTGAGAGGCTTACCCCTTTGTGCAGATCGGTTTTCCTTGAACTCAGTCATCTCCGGCGGTGTAGTTTGCGCCGACGTAGTCGCTTCTGAAAATTGGAGGCGTCTTACCGCTGGCGTGGTAGCAGTTGTAGCATCCCCGTAAGGATCTAAGTGAAAGGACTTTTGGGAGTCAGAGTCCGAACCAATACCCTCTTGTTCCTCAATAATCGACTGAAACTTTGGGGGGAGGAAGCTCCCAAAGGTCAGAGAAGGAGGTCGTGAGAGGTAATTATCACGTGGTGTAATATTCGACATCAGTTTCAGGGTTTTCCAGTGAGAAATCGGGGTTGGGTCGGTGTTTTCAGTAGGAAGGTGCACGTTAGCAGTCCTTGCAATACGTACGCCTAGAGAGAGAAAACATCCCTAACCTGCACATCATTGATTATTTAACCTTTTATTTATTTATTTATTTTTTATTTTATTTTTTTTAGTTATAAGTTAAACTAATAGAAAGTGCCAGATCAGCCAATGTCTTTATAAGCATTTGAAATAACTCACGGCTAAGTATCAATTGATTTTAACTGCTTAAGAAAAATATAGTAATCAATCAAATAGGATAAGTGACTATGCAAATTAGCTAATATGAATTTGAAAAGTAACTCCATAACCAAAATCTTCTTATTTGTTAAAATAAGAACTTGGCGAGAATCGAAGATTCACAAATATGAAAAAAAAAAAACGTTGAAAACTGTTCTACAAAGATAATCCAAAACAGTTTGTGAAAAGTCATTTTTATGGGGTAAAAAAAATACTTTACTAATAATTAAAGTGGGAATCCTAACGGATTATGTACTTAATCATTACTAAAGCTATGTTGACTGCAAGTTTCAACGTGCAATCTCAAAACTTAAGAAAAATCTAAAACGCACAAACAAATTAACAATCATAAAAGGATTACGATAAAATGAGAGGAAAGAAAGAAGCAGGAAGGATGCCATAGGCGCCCCGCTTGTTTTTCTCGCTATAGGATGTGGTTTAAGAATATGGGGTGTCGACTCCATGCACGGGTATGGTGGTAGCGTCGAGTCTCATCTTAAGACTCCATTCCGAGAGAGTCCCGAATTACGACTCTGTTTGCTCCAAAGTGTACATGTAAAGAAGGGGAAATAAAGATTAGTGAGGTGATTGAGGTGATCTTCATATTCTGGTGTATAATTAGAACTTTAAGGCACTTCACATATTTCATCATACCAGCAAGAACACATAATAGTTGGAATGCATCAGTTATTCTAGATCATGCACTTCAAAGTAAAATAGGTTTCAAAATAAAAGTATATTTGGAAGTTAAAGGGTAGAATTGATGTTGTAGGATACAGAGCATTATTCAATTATTAATTGGATCAAAGATGGCTACTAAAGATCATGATTTCTTCTTTCATGTGAAGAAGGGGCTTAAATACATGAATTCTAGCCCTAAAAAAAATGAAAGGATCAACATCCATGTCTACTCAGTTTGCGACACTTGAGCTAGTAAAATATTGACCATGGTCACCCAAAGCTATGAGAGCAACACAAGCTCACATTGCAGAGAATTATGTATTCAGGAAGCACAAGATTCTATCTTTAAACACACCTTTTAGACAGAATGGTATTATGAGCATGATTTCTAGGCCAAGATGCCAAAACAGAGAGTCATACACCTTCGCCAGTGAGGCAGCAAATCAACGTTAAGAGTCGCTATATTCTTCGAGACTAAAACTAGAGTTACATCGACCAGTTAGTAAATAGGTAGGTCCCTATTGTCAAGCTTTCAAAGTGCAAATATTTGAACAATACATGAAAGAACCTTCATTCTGTTAGCATGGTCAAGGACTAGGGTCCACCTATTTAAAATAAATAAATAAAACAGTACATGATCTCTAAATAGTCAAACGACACCAACTTATCTCCAAAATTCGGATTCATGTTTATGCACATATATATTAATCTGAACCCTATTATATTAAAGCAACAGAGCGCCATTCAAATAAACTAGTCAAGACCCTTATAAACAAAACAAAAAAACGTGAGCTTTTTATCAAACATGTAGCATCCAAGTTTTACATACAAGGTCAGAAAATGAATTTCTTATGATTTGAAAATACAACTGAAAGAAAGTCTTGACACGTGCTTTTTAACCAGACCAAAACACACAGAATGAAGTGTTGCAATTAAACAACATCAACGTTCTACAAACGACATACCGAAATGTTTTATCTTTACAATATTTAAAGCACGAGAAGAAACCAAAATTAAAAACATTGCAAGAACTACTCCCAAATCAGAAACATATTTCCAAGAAATGGAAGAATCGAAAAGAAGAATGAACTTACCTTCTATTGTTGCAGTGAACTAGAGCCTACGTCAAGAAATCTACTCGAGCCCTCGATTTAGTAGCGACGCAACCAGAATGGAGAAAATATTAGCTAGAGTTGTTGTGAAGAGGATGTAAGGCGGCTAAAAACTTTTGAGAAAACTAATTGAATAAAGCTTAAAAGAGGATTTTTTTTTTTTTTTTTTTTACCTTGAAGAAAAACTCTCCCTAAACACAATAAAATAAGCAGTATTTATGTAAGTTTTGAAATTCAAAAGATTTTTGGGTTAGGCTCCTTTGTACATCAAAGAGCCGTTTGAAGATGGAGTATGGCAGAGGAGAAAAGATGGAAACAGAGGAGAGGAAGGAGAAGGGCGTTCACACTATGATGGAAAGAGACGTTTTGCTTTTTCTTTCTTTTTTTTTTTTTTTTTTTTTTTTTAGAAAAAGTCCAGTGAATAGTCAATGATTTTGGAAAAAGGCATATATTTATTTAAGGGAAAATTTCAGTTATAAATAATTTATGGATCAAAATTATATATTCATAGCCCATATTTTAAATTACAAACCTACAGCCCAATATTTCATGGCACAATTTGAATATTCACCTTTATACAACAATATACAACTTTATACACCTACTGTAGACAATGTATACACCTTGTATAAAAGTTTATAATAATGTATAAGACTAGTATACAATATTATACAATAATATATAACTTTATACATCTACTGTAGACAATGTATAAATCTTATATAAAAGTGTATAATAATGTATAAGACTAGTAAAAAACTAAAGAGGAAAAAAATGGCTATGGCGGGTAATTTTAAAAAATGGGCTAAAACGGATAAATATTTTGCCATAATTGACATACAGTGTAAAATTTCCTTTATTTATTTATTTACTTGAAAAGAGGAGAGATAGTGGGACGCATGGGGATTCTTGATTTGATAAAAAAAATAGAAAAATATTAAATAAGGGTAGATTTGATATATCCTGTCTGGAATACATGGGAATGGGCTGCATCTGATGGCATTCTTTTGGGCCTAGTATTTTGGACTTAGCTTCGGCTTTTACATTCCTCCCTCCCTAGAATTTCTTTTGAGCTTCTAAATTGAGTTTTAAAATAAAAAATAAAAAAAATAAAAAAAAGCTAATCTATATTACAAAACATAAGGATACTTTTTCTTATTTACAAAACATACCAATTTAATTACAAAACATAACGGATCTGAAAAAAATTAAAAGCCCATCCCTCCTTCCCCTTATCTAATTTGCCCAGATCTGGAAAAAAAAAAAAAAAAAACGACCCTTCCCTTCCCATTCTCTCTCACAATCTGCTCAGATCTAGAAAAAAAAAATGCTCACCAATACTCTATTTCATCCATGCTTTCCGTCAAAGCCCCGCCCCAATTATGAAATTCTTCACTAGAGAACACGATTAAGTCATCCGCAAATGCTAAGTGATTCACTTGTGGCCCAAACTTATTCACGTAAAAGCTTCTAAACCTTCCTGTATTGTGTAAGCCATTTAGCATTATCGAGAATAGCTCTGCACTAAGCACAAAGAGTGAAGGAGATAATTGGGTCTCATTGTCGTAGTCCATTTTCTGATCGAAAGAAATCATGTCTCTGACCATTTACTATTTGAGAATATCAGTTAGCGAATACGTATTTGTATATCAGTTCCACCCATAATTTTGAGAATCCCAACTCTCTTATTAGACAACATAAAAAGTTCCACGAAGGGCAATTAACTCAACTGTCTGTAAGTGTACACGAAGGGGAAAAAATTTCATCCGAATTTGAGGCGAGATACAAAATTGTATTAAATTTGTATAAAAGCTGAATAAAATGTTGTTGTAGTTGTATTAAATTTCCAAAAACATAACATGAACTTTATACAATTTTTATACAGTTTTCATACATGAAAAGTGTGAGAATTCTAAGCTTTGAGCAAGATATACATATTTCATAGTATAATTTTCATACACAAATTTGAGCGAAATTTTTAAGTTTTGAGAGGGATATACATATTTCATACAGTTTTCATACATAAATTTCTAAGCGAAAATTCTAAGCTTTGAGAGAGATATACACATTTTCATACAGTTTTCATACATAAAATTTTTGCATATGTTTCGTAAGAAATCTATTGATATATTTTGTAACTTGAAAACTATCGTCATATTTTGTAAATATACCCTATTCTCACATATATATAGGTTATTATATTTTCTGTTGTATAATAATAGTACTAACATTAACCAAGTAATAAAATTTAATTATCTAATATGATGTAGAATATTATAGCCGGTATCACTTAAATAAATTTAGTTTCGCGGAAAAAATGCTCTAGTAAATAATATTATAGTAGTTATTCGCAAAGTGTAAAATTATGATTGTATTAATACTTGATTAAGTTAAGGAATGTGATATGCCTTAAATTAGAGAGATCAGATTGATGATAATAAGAATAATTTTAATTGAAATTATAGTACTAATAGCAATAATAACGAAAATAGTAGCGACAATAAAGAATTTGATTTATCGACAACTTAGAAGCTCGTGGAAACAAGTTGGGAGAAAGGAGGGCCAAAATTGGGTGTCAGCAGTAAGGAACAAGAATGGAAGAAATGAGATAGCGCTACACCTTAGCCTCTTCAATTTGCCTTGGAATTCTCTGAAAATGCTCCTCAAACTAGCTCTAAACGGATATTGGGTGGAAATGAGGTCCGATCCGCGATGAAGAAATAATGCTAGGTCTGTCCAACGATTTTCGCTGGGGCGAAATGGGGCTCGCTGAGGTGGTCTCGCTTAAGTGGAGGAACAGTCCACCGAAGCGGACTCACTTAAACTTACTATCTTCTGCAGAAACGGAGAAAATGCCACTGATGCGGGCTCGCAGACACGGCCCGTCGATCACAGGTGCTAGGGAAATTGAACCTGAAATTCCAAAATTGGTTTAAATTTCTCCCATGCGACTATAGGACACCCTTCCCCGGATGTTCTGCGAGCAATAGCTATCAGTGCGAATCCAAACAAGGGGTATTTTGGAGAAAAGAGAGGGAAAGTTCGTAACCACCAAACGGGTCGTTACAATTATTATGTAATTTCTGTAAACCGTCACTTAGTATACATCAATTATGAATTGAAACACCAATGAGAAAAGGTAAATTGGGCTAAGAATAGTTTTTCTTTGCCGAATAGCTGAACAGGAACATTGCACAAGATTGTGTTCCCGATCCCTTAACTTTACGGATTCTATCTAAACACCTAAATCTGTTCAAAGCTAGTGTTATAAACACTTCAGCTCGTTGATTAAGCTTATGTGGCATTCATTTTTTTAAGTTGAATAATAAAGTAATGTGCACTACAACAAATTTGATTAATTATTTTATCATTTAATTTAAAAATTATATTTTATTACAAAAAAATCTTTTGTCGTAAAAACAATTTGTCAGCCATTCATCCCAAAAAAAAAATGAGTTGCTAAAAGTATACAAAAACAATCTAGCGTTTGCCGTCAAATAAAATTATATTAACTATGGAATCCTTTTCATTCCCAAATGCCTAGTATTTATTGTAAGATTAACTTAATTCACACAGGATCTTGAACACAATAATCTTACATGGAGATAATACGGAAAACATACCTGATGCGGAAGACAGTATCACGAAAGCGGAAGCGTTAATTGTGCAAACTGATTTCTACCTTCTTGCCCTAGTCTTACGTTACCACAGCCGTCAGTGATGGAAAAAAAAAATGTATAGAATAAGTGGTAACCCTAATGGGTGGAGGGAGGACCAATTTATAGGAGTTGAGACTTAATCCGGTACGTCCATCAAGTAACCGATCTAACGGACGAAATTTATTCTTCATTAAATATTAGTTATGGGTTTTATATTAATTGGGCCACATATTAGAATTAATAAAATTCTAACATTCTCCCACTGCCCAATGACAACGCATAACACTAATATTTAACAACATAAACATTAGTTGCGCATAATATAAATCTCTTATATAACGTCCATCACACATACCATAATATAACAAACCACTAACGCGAGTTATGGCGGTTATACATAATTTTGTGATACATACTCCCTTCTATCTACTACAACATTAGCAACTTATCATACTAGGTTCATAAGCTATAAAACATTTAACATTATGGTCCACAATAATGTCTCATTGAGACTCATCCTGTAATATCTCAGAACAATAATGTGTACACCATTATGAGAAACAGGAAATTCATTAATGTATATCACAAACACACAATTGAGCTCAGAGTGTCAAACATTATAAAGAAAAACATTAATCATAAGTACAACCAAGACCCATTCTATGTACATGTTCTTTAAATGTCTTTGGTTGTAAACCTTTCGTTAACGGATCTGCAATCATGAGATCAGTTCTAATATGCTCAAGTGACACCCTTTGTTTCTGAACTTCATCCTTGACGGTAAAGTACTTTAATTCCATATGTTTGGCACCTTTGAAGTACTTATCGTTCTTGGAAAAGATTATTCTTTGCGGTATTATCACAATAAATTTTCAAAATGGCTTGGTAATGGTGTCGACAACCCCAAGTCCTGAAATAAAGTTCCGCAGCCATAATGCATGAATTGTGGCTTCAAAACATGCCACAAATTCTGCTTCCATTGTGGATGTAGCAATGACGGATTGCTTAGCACTCTTCTACGATATTGCTCCTTCAGTTAATAGGAATAAGTAACCAAAAGTGGACTTTCTAGTGTCAACACATCTACCATGATTTGAATCCGAGTATCCAATGACTTCCAAACTGTTGGATCTCCTATATGTGAGCATGTAATCCTTCGTTCCTTTCAGGTACCTCAAAACTTTTTTAGCCTTTCCAATGATCAATTCCGGGTTACTCGATATCTTCCCGATTCCGACCGCAAAACTAATATCCGATCTTGTGCAAGTTTGAGCATACATCAAACTTCCAACAATAGAAGAGTAAGGAATTGACTCCATTTTTTTCGTTCTACGTCATTCTTTGGACAACTTTGCATGAGACTAAATTTGTCCCTTTTTTGAATTAGAACAACTCTGTTTGAACAATTGTTCATGTTAAATCTCTCAAAGAACTCTTTCGATATAGC
Organism: Lycium ferocissimum; assembly: GCF_029784015.1. Classification (NCBI taxonomy): domain Eukaryota; kingdom Viridiplantae; phylum Streptophyta; class Magnoliopsida; order Solanales; family Solanaceae; genus Lycium; species Lycium ferocissimum. The sequence goes on from NC_081346.1 coordinate 26,313,709, forward strand.
CTTTAAAGAACAGTCCCAATAGTCCTTGTGATCTATCCCGGAACATTTCTATCCCTATCACATAGGATGCCTCACCCATATCTTTCATTTCAAAATTCTTAGAGAGAAAATCTTTCATCTCACGTAATATGCCCAAATCATTAGCAGCAAGCAAAATATCGTCAACATATAGGACTAAGAATATAAACTTGCTCCCACTGATCTTTTGGTATATAAACCGATCAATGATGTTTTCCTTAAATCCAAAAGATGTGATGGTATCATTACTTTATTTATCATTGTCGCGAGGCTTGTTTGAGTCCATATATTGACTTCTTTAATTTACACACCATTTGACCTTTTCCTTTAATTTCGAAACCCTCTGGTTGGTCCATATAAACTTCCTCCTCGAGATCTCCATTAAGAAAGGCAGTTTTCACATCCATTTGGTGTAACTCTAAATCATAATGAGCCACCAAAGCCATAATAATTCTTAACGAGTCTTTCTTTGAGACTAGTGAAAGGGTCTCTTTATAATCAATGCCTCCTTTCTGAGTATAACCCTTGGCAACACGTCTGGATTTATATCGTTCAATATTGCCATTTGAATCGTGCTTGGTCTTGAAGACCCATCTACACTCGATTCTTTTAAAACTTTCTGGCAATTCAACGAGATCCCAAACTTCGTTGTATTCCATTGATTTTAACTCTTCTTTCATGGCATCAATCCATTTGTCAGACTCAGTACTTTCTATGGCTTGTGAAAATGAAACCGGATCTTTATTAAGTCCAATATCAAAATCTGACTCTTGTAAATAAATCACATAATCGTCTGGAATAGCCGATTTTCTTTCCCTTTGAGATTTTCTCAATGGCACTGTTTGTGGTTCATTTGCATCAGATATTTGTGAGTTAGTTCCTTCTGGGAGTGTTTCATTCAAATGTTGTTCAGTATTTTCAAAGTGTTCTTCGACAACGGGAACAATATTTGTTATTGGTGTGGAAGTAGGCACATTCATGGGCAATGAAACATTAACCCTTACCTCATTTATTTCCACACTTTATCGCTCGACACTCCCACTAACTTCACCATTTTCAATGAATCTTGCATTACCGGTTTCAACAATTCTTGAGCTATGGTTTGGATAGTAAAACCTATACCCTTTAGATTTCTCTGGGTAACCAATAAAGTAACCACTACGTTCGAGAATCTAATTTCTTTTCATGTGGACTATAAATTCTAGCCTCATTGTAACCCCAAACATGCGTGCCTTAAACTAGGTTTCCTTCCGGTTCACAATTCAAAAGGAGTTTTTGGAGCTTGCACTTACTAGGAATCTGTTTAATAAATACACAGCAGTACTAAGAGCATACATCCACAAATATTTGGGTAATGAGGAATTACTTATCATACTCCTAACCATATCCATAAGTGTCTGATTACGCCTTTCTGAAACCCATTTTGTTTAGAAGTTCCTGGCATAGTATACTGTGTACGTATGCCATGTTCCTCGGAACTTTGCAAATAGACCTGCACATTAGCCTGATTCGCTATATTTTTCATAAAATTCACCACCTCTATCTGACCTAATGATTTTCACTTTTCTATCTAATTGCCTTTCAACTTCATTGACATACACTTTGAGGGCGTCCGTTGCTTGAGATTTTTCTTTCAACAAGTAGATATATCCATAACATGAAAAATCATCGATAAAAGTGATAAAATATTTTTCTCCAGCAAAAGATGGAACATCAAAAGGTCCGCAAATATCAGTGTGTATAATTTCAAGAAGCTGGTTGCTTCTTGTGGCACCTTTCTTACTATGCTTGGTTTGCTTTCCCTTAATGCAATCCAAACATATATCAAGATCAGTAAAATCTAGATTCGAGAGAATCTCATTCTTTACTAATCTTTCTAACCTTTCTTTAGATATATGACCCAAACGTAAGCAGAACTTTCATTCAGTGAACTACGTTTAATTCCAACATTTTGATGTATAGCAAGAAGGGATTCAAAAAAAAAACATTATCGAGTTTCAATTTATATAAACCATCAATAAGAACACCAGAAGCATAAAAAACAGCATTCTTATATAAATTGAAACATATCAAATCCTGAAACATCAAGTCTTGAAAGAGAAATCAAATTCTTAGAAACTGAAGGAACATAAAGAGTCTGTGATAGATCAAGGTGATGTCCAGTCTCCAAGATCAAACGATAAGTCCCTATGCCTTCAATTGGAGCCTTCATACGATTTCCCATGAACAAGAAATCCTTATTTGGATTTGTAGTTTAGATCGTAAGAAATCCCTACAACATAGTGGATACATGAGTAGTTGCACCAGAATCAAGCCACCAAGTATTATTAGTAACTCCTACTAAATTTGATTCGAAACATACAAAAGCACTAAAAGTACCTTTCTTTTCGAACCAAGCTTTACGCTTCGGGCAATCTTTCTGATAGTGTCCTTTCTTTCCACAGAAACGACATATATCTGCCTTGAGTTCCTTATGAGCATCCTGTTGAACTTTAGCAGGTGCTTTCTTCTTCTTGAACTTGTTGGCCTTCACTTTAAGTCCTTTACCAGCTCCTTGACCCATGAGGTTAATAGAATGACTTCCTTGTTTCTTAAGTCTTGATTCCTCCTGAATAAGCATACTGGACAATTCACTAACATCTCACTTATCCTTAATAGTGTTGTAGTTAATTTGGAATGGTCCATACTCAGGAGGCAATGAGTTCAGAATAAGCTGAACCAAGAAGGAGTCATCCATTTTCATCCCCAAGGTCCAGAGTCTTGCCGCAATGTTAGTCATCTCGATGATATGATTTTGCATACTACGCGACCCATCAAACTTCATGGTCGTGAGTTCAGCCATTAGTGTACCAACGAGAAACTTATCAACAGAACGAAAACGTTCTTCCACAAACTTTAGGTATTCCCTGACACTTTATGTCTGTGGAATAGTACTCTTAATGTTGTTGGCAATAGTCATTCGCATAAACATAAGGCTCAATCTGTTAGAGCGTTCCCATGCTTTATGGAAAGACTTCTCATCCTCACTGCTCGTATCAGTAATAGCAGCAGGTTTTTGTTTCAGCAGAGCCAACTCAAGATCCATCACACCTAAGTGGAACTGGACTTGTTCATGCCACTCAGAGAAGTTCAATCCGTTGAACACAGTAACAGATGAAGCAAGCGAATGAAGAGGAATAGCTGCAAAATAGATATACATGCTCATAAATTAGAAAATAATGTGGATTCAGCAAAACAATAAAAGTATATCGTAATTCTCCTTTAGGTGATACTACAACATACTATCATAATTTAAATGTCATTTTCAATTTTAACAGGCAATTAAATATTTTCAATCAAACATATACGACATCTTTGGACATACAATACATATTTGATTAAATAATATTAATTTACCTCATTATGTTCACTACTCATAGAATAATTGATTCACCTTTGGGCAAATCCTTAAGTTCTAGCAATAGTGAAAGTCAATTTATCCATTTATTTTTAATAATAGGCATTTCATTAGTTTAATGGATAAACGACAATTTTTATGCATGCATATTTTTCTTAAACATACTAGTTCGGTCACTTTGGTGACTAACAAACTATATTAACATAAATGCACACATAAAACAATATCATAAAGTTTCATGCACATGAATACTTTAAACATTCTAGTTTGGCCACTTTGGTGACTAACAAGCTATAAAAACATAATATATGCATAAAACAAATATGAATATATAATGTATGTGTATATTAAGCTTTCTAGTTTAGCCACTTTGGTGACTAACAAACTACATAACATTAAAACACATACATTAATTATTGTTCTACATAAATATCACATCGAAGTATTGCATCCTATAAGAACCAAACCATAGTCAATACATTATGTGGGATTAAATGCGTGTAAGTACAAAATATATGCATTCCAGATTTAGAATTACACATGTTGTATAAATTAGAATCTGAATGTGTCTTACTGGCTAGAAAAAGATAGTCCCTAATATCCTTAAAAGGATTTTGATTAAATCTGAGACTAAAACAAATATGTTGCCAAGCCATATCGATTTAGACCTAATTTAGCTTCTTATACGTACAGAAAGCAATACTTCAATGATTGCCTGTCATATCTTTTATATAATAATTTTGTATTCCTTCCGTAATTAAATAAATGAATTCTATCTTAAGGAAAATCAATAGAAACAGCAAAAGCGTGTAGGCCCTTTTGAACAATAATTCACTACCGGCGACGTAACGTGATTTTTGAAAGCAATACAGTAAATCACTATTATACATTCAATGCAATAATGTCTTTCTTCTATGAAGATTATTAGTTTAAATATCCAGGCTCTTGCTACCACATGTAAGATTAACTTAATTCACACAGGATCTTGAACATAATAGTCTTACATGGAGATGATACGAAAAACATACCTGATGCGGAAGACATTATCACGAAAGCGGAAGCGTTAATTGTGTAAACTGATTTCTACCTCCTTGCCCTAGTCTTACGTTACCACAGCCGTCAGTGATGGAAAAAAATGTATAGTATAAGTGGTAACCCTAATGGGTGGAGGGAGGATCAATTTATAGGAGTTAAGACTTAATCCGGTACGTCCATCAAGTAACCGATCTAACGGACGAGATTTATTCTTCATTAAATATTAGTTATGGGTTTTACATTAATTGAGCCACATATTAGAATTAATAAAATTCTAACATTTATGACAAACATATTGGTCAAAAAACGTTTAAAAATAGTGTATTTGATTGTCACTAATTGTTTGAGCTACTAGTAACAAAAACTAAGGTCACAAAGAATATACTCCCTCTTTTTCAATTTGTGTCATACTTTCTTTTTCAATTTGTCCCAAAAAGAATGTCATATTACCTTATTAGAAATAATCTTATTTTAAATTTTTCATTTTACCCTTATAGTACTAAAACAAAATAGGAATTAGTGATGGACAAAATTCGAAGTTAAACAACAAAATCATTCGCTAATCCTATTTAGCGACGGATTATCATAAAATTTTGTTAGCTACAAGCAATGTAGCGACAGATTGACGATGAAATTCATAGCTAATTCTAATTTTTTTTGCAGCGTTTAATGAAATGATTTATAGCACATAACTGTCTATGACTTGTTTTACACCACAAGTATCAAAAGTCCTACTTTATTTTTTCAATTTCGTATTCAATCAAATATGCACTGTCACTTAAAATTTGGAACAAAAGGAGTAAAATTTATGGCTAACGTTTACACCATTAACTACAAATTGTATTTTGTCGCTATTTTAACTACATACTTTTGTTGATGAAACTTTTTCGCATCCAAAATATAAAAATTTAAGACAAAGATTAGTTTGTCACAAATTGTCGATGTAAATGACAACTAATTGGTCACAACAAATTTTTAATAAACTACAATCAGAGCAAAAAAAATTACTAACGAGTCTTTGTGAGTATAACTCTGTTTGTTTTCTTGATTCTTCTCTCCTACAATTTTTCCGTGATTCGAGGATCGTCAGTAGCGTGTTTCCCTAATGTAGGATGATTTAGATCTTTCTGAGATGTGTTTGATCTCCGGGAATGTCAAGCGGCACTTTGTCGTTTCAGGTGATCTCTAGGGAGAACTCTGTTGACCACTCTCTTTTTACTGAATGACTATGTAGTTGATGTTGGATCTCTCTACTTACATATGCCTTCATCGACTGTGGAATCTCCAATGCTTTGAATGTGCCCTCGTAAAGTTATATATATATATATATATACATATATGGGAAAAGGGTCAAATTTATCCTCCAAGTATGGTTTATAGTTTATATTTGCCCTCCGTCAAAGTTGGGATCAAATTTGCCCTCTCCGTCAAAGTTTGTGTCATACCCTATTTCAACCTAGGTCAAAATAGTTTATAATATCCCGGTAATTCCGGGGTCAATTAAAGTTAAGAGTCGCCACCTAATTATTTATAGTGAATTAAGGCACATAAGGTAATTAAAGTAATTATCTAAAGTTAACTTGTTTTTATAGTCTACGAAACCAAATGATTCTAGGTACGGGTTCAACTAACCTAGAGGGAAGGTATTAGGCATCCTCTAAGTTCCATTAACAATGGTTAACCGACCGGACTTAAGTGAATTAATTAGGCTAAGTGTAAATATTATAGAAAAGAAAATAATTTTATAAATATTGCTAAAGTTATGGATAGATATATAATAATGCTATTTAAAGTAAGACTGCTAGAAAATAATGATTTGCATAAAAGGATTTAGTTGTAAATAAACTAAGAAAGTGCGGGATGTATAACGTTTTGTAAATATCTGCAGAAAATGAGTCATGCCAACTAATAAATTAAAAGAGTTATTGTAAGATTAGTATTAATAAGATTTAAAAGGTTTTATAGGAAGACTATTAGTTCAGTATAAACTATGCGAAGGTTGTTTTCACAAATACGTATTTCAAGTTTTGGAAAGGAGCTAAAGTGGAACAATTACCCACGAAAATTAGTTCGTTTCTCTTATTTCTCAAAAAAAACAAACTAACGTTAGTGTTTAAAATTTATGACGCTTTGGAAACATATCTTTCCTTCCAACTAAAAATAGCCAAACTTACGAGGAACAATTAAACTCACTTGATTTAAGACCTAAATTTGCTGATTAAGGCCTCCTAGAAATAAGACTTGGTGAAAATAAAGCAATTAAGTATTGTCTAATAACCACACAGCTAGGGCAAAGTGTTAGTCACACCAAACAAGTAAACAAGCAATAACAACACGTAATCGACAGCCAAAATAGGCTCCCGACAGAATGACTTGATTATTTCATGGTTCGCTTTTAAACGATGTAAAGCTGGAAATGATCAAGGATGTGAGGGCTCCATGTGGTAGCGGCATCGTTGAGTCTCAAAGTGAAACTCTTCGGCTCCGGTATGTCATGCAAAGGAAAAGAAAAGAAACTTGTTAGAAGAGATAATCTGCTTCTTAGCAATATATGCAAACCAAAATATGTGAACAAAGAAATAAATTGTCAATTACAATTCTTCTGACAACATATGCAAATCAGAATAAAAAAAGACATTGTAACTTTAACTCTACCAACAATATATGCGAAACAAAATGTGTCAACAAAAGAAGCATATTAATTGTGACCTTAAATTCTACAACCATCTGTAAACTAAGAAAATTCCCACGTCTTATTACATAATGTAATAGTTATCCCAAACAAGATATGAAGAGTACCAAAATAGCTCTATCATGCTGTCATTAGACAAAGAAAAGTCCCAAAGCATTATTTATATACCACATCACAAGCTTCTTTCTTAACCGGTTTCGACTCTCGTTTACATTTAAGGAAAAACTAGAAATACGCATATTTTACATCACGAGAAGATGTTACACACTGCTTCCACTATTTCTACACTTATGTGAACAAATATAAAAAAATAGACAGAACTTCCATGTAAGCTTTAAACTTAGTAAAGTGAACTTTCAAATCATTCCACAAAGACCCCATGTTCAGTTTGACAGAGGAGCGGACTTTACAAAATGAGCAAGCTGGAACCCCAACAAAACATGTATTGAGATTTGAGAGAATCGTTTGGTAGTATTCTAGTTTTAAAATGCACAACCTGTTTGGCTTTAGAATTCCATGTCTAAGCAGGCCATGAAAAACCAATGCTAGGACAATTGTTATGACTGAGTAGAGTTAAACTAGCTTAGCTAACCATAGAAAATAACTCCTACGAACATCAAATAGAGGCTTTAAGCTATATTTCCAAGTGAAGCATTGAATATGCTAAATGAGCACCAACCATTACCAAAAGATAAATGTAACTTCCTATTTTGCGACATCGGACATAACTTTATCGCAGCACCAACTTGAAATTGAAAATACTTTAAACATGCAAACAGGGAATCCAAACACACATCATAAATCAAAACGAACCAAAAAGTGGAAGGAAGGGATTGCACTGACCTTTGTCGTGTGCAGTGAACGGGGCATCGAGGCCTCAAATCTACACTTGACCACGACGAACGATTCAAGCCTCAAACTGAAACGAACCAGAAAGTTTTTCTTTCTCAAAAGTATTCAAGAATAAGCTAAAGCAGCTCATCAAATCGTATGAATTCTAGAGTGAGCTATCTGTTAACTCCTGGTACAAGAAGAGTGTGAATGTTTTTGGAAGAGGTTTAGGCGGCTCGAAAGAACTCTCCCCAACTTGGATTTTTAAGCTGTACTTATAGAAGATGAAGGCCATGGTTAGGGTTCTAACGAGCGGGATTTTGAAACCAAAATTCAAAATTGAGTCAAAGCTTCGTCAACCCGAAACGTTGGAATTCTTTCACGTGATTCGCATTCGTATTTTACTCAAAATGGCTAAAACCCTTTTCAAGGTCGAGTCCGAATCATGACGAGAAAATCGAATCTGTCACAATCTTTGAACGTTAGGGACCATTCACGTGATTTATAGCGTATTTGTACCCGAAATGGGCCGATCTCCTCCGGTCTTTAAGGATTTGTTGCGTTTGAATCGAGAAAATGAATCTCCCGCCATTCAACGACGGGACCAACGCGGGTGAGCGACTTGAGGACAACTTTTGCATAGAAATGGAAAGGCAAGACTGTATAAGGTAAAAGGAGTCTGTGTTTTTGCTAAAATGGAGGGAGGGAGAGAGAGTAGGGTTTTCTAGAAAGGGAAAGAGATGAAGAAGGAAGAGAGGAGAGAAGGTAGCGGCTGAAGAATGAAAGAGGGATTAGGTTTTGTTTGTTAAAGGAAATGGGCTGGACCGGGTCGGGTCGGGTAAGAACGGGTATGGGCTGGACCGGGTCGGGTAGTGTAATGTGGTGTGGGCTGGTCCATTAAGGATCCGTTTGGGCTATGATTTAGCTGGTCTAAAAGAATTTGTGGGCTAGTCATTATCCAAATCTTGGTCCTTTCTTCTAATTAATCATTTTGGGCTTCTAATTTGATAATTAGTACAAAATATATTATGTGAAGAGAAATAATAATTAATGTATATAAAGTAAAAACTAATTTAGCGAGTATGAATTCTAAAAATGAAACTATTGCGAACTGTTTGAAAATTCGTGATAAAGTAATGCTGGTAATGTTGAAAATAAAAGTAGCGAAAATAGAGTATTTAGTTCGACAATAAATTTAGAAACCCGAGAAAATAAATTAGAATAAAGGAGGGACAAAATTAGGTGTCAACAGTTTGAGATCAAATTTACCCTCCCCGTTAGGATACTTGATAAATTTACTGTTATATGGATAGAAGTCTGACTTGGACTCCACAACACAAAAAAAAAAATAGCCACGTCGGATCCACATAGCCTCCACGTAGACTCCCAATCCCAATTCTCTTTTGAAAATGCCCGTGCAGCATTTGTTTTGTCATAGTGAAGGTTTCTTCATGAACTCTTCAGAGCATTTCTGAATAGAGGAAAACATTTTTTTCTCAGAATACATTCCTAAACGTATACCGAAAGTAAGATCAGAAAAGCTATGATCCTGCAAAAGTGATAACAAGACAACAAAATAAATTTGTGCAGTTCAGCTTTAAAAATGCATTTTCAGTTCTCTTCAACGAAAATCCATTTCTAGTTCTCTTGAATAGTTTTTGAGAGGTTCTGACAAGGAGGCGACAATAATGAGTTAAGTTAGCTCCGTCGAAGTTCACCTAAGATAGATGTCATGTTCAAGAAAGCTTTGCTGGTCAGATAAATTCTATGTTTCTGGAGAGAACAATGCATCCTTGGTCGCATTAAACATTTGTTGTTGCTGCTGCAGAAATTTTTCTTACATGCCTCCTATTTTATCATATGCATTACGTGTGTACCTCGATGCGATTAAAACTCCAGCTTTTCACATTACAACATAAGAGAATTGGGTTTGGGAGTCTACGTGGAGCCTATGTGGATTCGACGTGGCTAATTTTTTTTGTGTTGTGGAGTTCAACTCAAACTTCCACCCATATAAGAGCAAATTTATTAAGTATCCTAACGGGGAGGGCAAATTTGATCCTAAACTTTGACAGAGAGGGCAAATTTGATCTCAAACTTTGACGGAGGGCAAATTTAAACTATAAACCATACTTGGAGGGTAAATTTGAACACCCACCCCCCCCCCCCCCCGGTGCCTATTTATAGTTGTAGCGAGTAGACAGTTTAAATGTGAGCTCTCTTGCCTGATTCTGATTGATCCATTTGAGTCATCAAGCTTATCACAAATGGTATATGATAAGGTTGCTTGGGATTGGCAAAGACATATCATTTTGGACACTTGATGACTTTTGATTGGTCCTTATTTTGACTGGGAGTTGCCACATTATTTGTTGGTGTTGAATTTGACTGTGATGATGTGAACCGAAAATTGGGGCTTGTTGTGCAAAGCTTTGATTATGTTTTCTTCCATTTGAAATTTGACAATAAAAAAGTCCGACACTAGGAGCTTGTTTGGCTAAACATATAATTTGCTCAAATTAGCTTATAAGTCATGTCATTGAATGTGTGATATGAGTTTGGGCCTTTAGATGACTTGGACCTTTGGGCTCAAATTAATAAAAGGAAAATTTACAGCCCATAACTACCTCTAAGACTTATTTATTAGTAATAGCTACTTTTTTTTAATTATTTTGATAGCTTAATTATTTATCAAATTAACATCTATAACTTGTTTTTGTAACTGCAAAGGTATTTCCTAAAAATAAGGTACCTTTCTCCCACTTACCCACAGTCTCTTTTTTTCTTTTCAAATATTTTTCTTTCACATCTTCAATTCACTCCCATTATTCTTCACCATAATTAGCACGATTTCTTCTTCTTCCTTATCAGTTACCCAATCTCTACAGGTAACTCATTTTCGTTATGTTAAGTGTTGTATTTCTCTTCAATTGTTCATAAATTTCATCGTCTTTACCTTCACTTTTCATTCAATTTTTTTTTTCAGCCATTGTCAGAGTATCTTCAACAAGCTCTAACTCTCCATTTTAATGGCGGATAGTGATACTCCAAGCACAAATACACTAGTGGCAACAAGAAAAGCAGTGGAGGATCTCCAGCCAATGGCCGAAGCTCAGCCATAACAATTCGTTTGCTAAATCTCCATGGATAGGCCGAAATAAGAGGAAAATCCTTCTTATGTTTGCTAATCATGTGGTGTTGTTTATCTTATGAGTGATGAAGAATAGTATTGATTATAACAATATGATATTGTAGCATCATTTAGGAGCAAGAGAATAGGTTGTTGTTGTAGAAACACCATTGATGAGAGTTGTGGAGCTTCATGCCCACCAAGTGTTTGATAAAAAATTTCAGTATATTTCTGTGTATCAACATATAGTATATCTAATTTTTTAGTATATTTCAGTGTATTATTTCACTGTATTTATCTTCTTTTTTTTGGCGTAGAGCCTATTTTTACTCCACTTTGTTTTCACGATTTTTGTATTTCGCTGTATTTCTGCATTTTGTGTTTCTAATTTATGAAATAGTTTCTGATATATTTCATTATATTCCATTGTATATACGCATAATACAACTTTATATTTCTTAAATAATCAACCATATTTCATTGTATTTTAGCGTATATTTTTCTATATTTGGAAGTTTTCAGATCTTTAGTGGTTTTTGAATTCAAAAGTTTTGATTGTGATAAAAGTTGAGAGAGATTCGTGAGCTGTTATGTAATGCGTGAAATATGGTTGATTTAATTTAACTTACCATTTAAAAAGAAAAAGAAGAATCTGTTCCAAAAATATAGCCTATTTTTACTCACCCGATTTTGTATTTCCGTGTATTTTCGTGCATTTCACTGTATTTCAAAAAATCTGTTTCATAAATAGCTCCTGATTTCACTGGAGCGTGTTTACTGTTCATTGTATTTCTCTATATTTCAAAAAAAAAAATCAGAAATAAACACGTTTTTAAAGAAAAGTAGCTATGCTTGGTAATTTTGCATTTTGTAGTTATATCTAGTTAGAAGCCAATAAAAGGTAGCTATTTATGTGAGTTTCACGTAATAAAATGGACTTATTTAATTTGTGAAGTTCAAATTAATTGTTCAATCCAAATAAATTAAGATTTAATCCAAACTTAGTATGGACCAGACCCAATAAATTTTACGCGAAAATAATTCATATATACAGCCGACACATCTAGTTTGCAGTCGATATAGCTCATTGTATCATTGGTATATAGATAATGTATATGTAATGTATATTTATATATAAGTTGCTCAACTTCTTTTTTAAGTTTACATAAACATCCTTATACACTATTATACATTGCATATACATTCTTATACACTATATATAATGTATAAATAATGTATATGCTTTGTAACAATGTATAACTCCAAAGTACCCTCCCACACTTCCTTAGTGAATTTTTAACATATACATAAGATTTTGAGCCAAAACTATTGAAGCTGGATGTATCTCATCACAAAAGATTGGTGAAAAGACAAGATTTATATGGTGCAGATTCTTAAATATTATATTTTGAATTTAAAGCCAATACAAGACGAGCATCAAACAAGTTACGTTTTCCAAATGGAGGAAATGACTCATAAAGAAAATCCAAACAACTCTCTATAATTTGCGATGCTTGATGTCTTGTTGTTGTCTGTGGCGGAAAGAAGGGAATAGGTCAGGGTTTTACAAAACAATCTTTCTAAATGGTAATTAAGGGGTGATTGGGCCATTTCTGGTAAATAAGATGGCCGAATGGACATGTGCTTAATTTTCCCTAAATTTTATGTATTTACAGTGCCCCTACTTCAAGACTTGTCGGAGCGTAGACTTGTTGAAGTTCAAAGATAAGACTTCAAGTATCTGCCAAGACAACATATTTATGTGAAATATATACTTGCTTAACTCCACTATATTTTTGCTGGATGGACGCACCATAGTTGTCTCTCAATTATTCCACTCCTTTGGTAGTGGACGAATTTAATTAAAGCAAAGAGAAAATATATCGAAATCCCCTAAGTTGACACGTTTTTTCAATAAGTCACCTAAACTTTACGAGTCCTGTGACCCCCCTTAACAATTTTGAACCAATATTATTACCTCCTTTTTCGATCATTCCCAGTTTTAAGAGAAAAAATGATTTTCACGCACCAATCTCTGATGGCCACGTGCAAATACCACAAATTACAAAAAAAAAGAAAAAGAAAAATACTATCTTTTATAAATAAATAAATAAATAAATAAATAAATAAATAAGACTTTTCAAACCCCTCCCTACGTACTTCTCCCCTTTCCTAACCTTCTTCACCAAATAAAAATGGTAACTTCATCCTTTCATAAATGTAAATAAGAATCAATTTATCATTTTGTGCTATTGTCACTGTGAATTTTAGAAAAATGGTAATCATTTTATGCTATTTTTCTATTCTTGATATTATATAAATACATCTACGGCCAAAAAATCTACCAAGAAACCTTTCTCCACCAGCGGCTGAAGTCATCATGGCTAACTACCACTACCCTTCCATCTCTTCCCTTCCATCTCTTAGTCGCCGGAAAAAATGGTGGCTGACAGTGACCATCTCTCTCTTCACTTTTTATTACCCTTTCTTTTTTTCTTTTTTTTTTTTTTGAGAGAAGATCTCATCCATTGTGGATGAGCAAGTTCTCTGGTGTGCCGCTAGCTCGAGCTTCCAATTTTCATAATAAGAAAGCTAATACACCAATCGTGGGTGGTCATTGATAATCCAAATATTCATCAATTTGTAAAGTTAACACACCCATCATGAGTTATTACCTCTTCATCATCTCCATTGGAAAATAAACTCTGACCATCCAACAAGGAAGAAGAAGGGAGAAACAAAAGAGAGAAATAGAAAAGAACAAGCAAAAAAAAGTAAAATAATAAGAGAAAAAAATAGAAAAATACTTTTAATAATAAAAGGATGTTCATTTTTTCATTTTCATCTCTCTCACGCTCTTAAGGAGTGTGAGCTACACTCACTATCCCAGATGGCTTAAAATGGCATATTTATATTAGTTCGATTAGGTCCGGGGGGGTCATAGGACCCCGCAAAGTTTAGATGTCTTATTAAAAAAAACATGTCAGTTTTAGGGCGGTTTCGATGCATTTTCTCTTAAAGCAAATGATCCCTGACTAGTAATTGAAGTTGCACAGATTGTACTATGTTTTCCGTTCCTGGCAAAGGATGACCGTCAGACAAGTAAATAGCCAAATACATTCCAAGCTAATTGCTTTGCAAGGTTGGAATTTCTCCAAATTTGTAGGAAATATCTAACATCCGTGATATGACCTTGAATTTAGTTACAAGTCCGGAGCCTAAAGGGCATTAATTTGCCACAAAAAAAAAATCAAAGGGGGTTGCCCTTTCAACGATAAATCAAAAGCGGTTTATCGAGAAGGATGCTACGTTATACCTTAAAAAAATTCGTTGTCAGATTTCGATTTAAAAAAAAAAATATAAGTAAAACATAGACCAGTTCACGTTTTACAAAATTTATATTTTGATAAATTTTGTAAAACGTTTTGATGTTCACGAGATATTAGAACCTCCAAATCTTACGAACCCTAATTTTTACCTTCTTCGTGGATTTTCCACCATTGTTACCTTCTTCCTACCTTCTCCAACTTACAGCCCTTCTCCTCTAAAATCTTCTCCTTCTCCTTCACTTTTTTTTTTTTTTAATTTTTTTATTCCCTGCGTTGTGGTCTAATTTTTGAGCAAGTTCTTCATCAAAAACCTTTTGTTGCTATATCTAAATTAAGGTATTTTTTTCTAACTCATTTAATATTGTGTATTTATGCTAGATGTAAGATAAATGTTTATCTTATATATCTTGATTGTATGTTTATTTTAATTTTTTGATTGTGTGATTTTTATCTAAACTTTAAACATGATTGTTAGAAGCATTGTTATATAAAAGGTTTGATTTGTTGAGTAGTACTTTTGAAGAAATTTGCTCTTATGTTACTGTTATTTTCGTGGGTTTGTTGCACCTAAATTTGCTATTTTTGTGGATTATTTTGCATTCACATATTATATTCGAATATGAAATATGATGTCGACATTATATGTTGCATGTTCCCTTTCTTTTCTACCCCACCCAACCAAAAATAAGAAAAAGAGAACAAGAAACAAGACAAATAAAATGTTGTAGGAGATGTTCTTTTGGTACTTGAATTAATTTTTTTTAAAAAAAATTATCGAAAGAACGGACCCCCCTTATGTTAAAAATTGGAAATGTCTATTTTAACATTGGTTATTTATGTTATATTCTCTCAATCATTTTGTAGGATTTGCTTTCTTAGTTAGGTTGTCCTATTTGTTTTATTATTCTTATTTATAGGTATGGATCTTCCACGGGTGCCCCTACATCCGGGGCCAGAAGTGTACGATGTGCTAATACTCCAGGAGAAGCATCGATCACAAGGTGTGTGGAATGGGATCTTGAAAGGACCGAAAGCGTGCCTAATTCCACGCCGCGCTGATCACGAATTTTGGAGGCACGTGAGGCGTCATCTTTTTCATCCCCGCATTTTTGACTACTTTGGCAGGTGTGAATTTAGGGAAGTAGTAGAGGTAGGATTTGTACTATATGATTGGGGAGTCATCACTGCACTTATAGAGAGATGGCGTCCTGATACGCACACCTTTCATCTGGGTATGGGTAAGGCGACTATCACATTACAAGATATTAAGCTCATGTTTGGCATGGTTGTAGATGGTTACCCCTTGAATCAAGCTAATGCTAGAAATATAAACATTGTGGGGTGGCAACAGTTGATCCACAAGCTTACTGGTTGGGCACCCGGTGAGGATTGTTTTAACGGTGTTAGTAAGTTGGAAGGAAATAAATTAGTTGAATATATGAACGGCTTAAATGCCGTTACAGATCAGACCACAAAAATTGACGTGCAAATCGGGTTAGGTTGTAATTGTTATGGCTATGTGGCGGCACGATATTTCCGGATAATTCCAGTGACTTGCTTAATTTAGACTATTTGCTAGACATGCATGACCTTAACACAATGAGTACACAAGCTTGGGGAGCGGCTACATTGTCATATTTGTATACTTCTCTGTGTCGCGCTTCGATGACCAAGGCCAAGGATGTGTGTGGAATCATTTCCTTGTTGCAGGTACGTAACTTTTAAAATTATATGATTTCATTTGGTTGTCTTATTTGATAGTTATAAGCTTTCGACTTTTTTAAAAAAAATTAATGTAGGTTTGGGCTTGGGAGAGAATTATACCGATGCAGCCACCACACACTACTCTTCAGTCACACACGGCTCTTGCATGAAAGCGGACTCATCGTAGAGTCCGCGAAAATGAGGCACGTAATGTGCTAGCCATATGTAGGGATGTACTGGACAACCTAACAGATGGTTAGGTATTTTATCATAATTATACTTGTTATTAGCGTTTTGATATAATAGTTACGCTTATGTTTAATTTGTTTCTTTTATTATCACGTAATTTTATGTTCTTTCTATCATAGTTTGTGTGGCAGCCTTATTCAAAGGCCATCGTTAATGGACTCCCCAAGTGGTGTCGGTGTGGCCGTGATATTTGGAGGGCGCAGGTACTCCTCATTTGTGGAATCTATCGCGAGTGGCACATGGTAGACCGCGTTCTCAGACAGTTTGGTAGAAAGCAACATATTCAGGGACCATGTGTTGAGATTGATCATTTTCATTACAAACGTGACAAGCGGTATGCCATAAAAGAGGAAGATGAACAAAAATTTGTGCGAACGGACTCTTTATGGGCTGATCATCGACGAAGGTTAATTCGCACCGAGTATCAAACTGAAGAGCCAAAGGCACTATCAGAGTTCTTTTGTTGGTATCGACGTCACTCGCGCACTTTCATAGGAAATCCCGCGCATAATATGGATAGAGGATACCAACACACGGTAGGCGAGCATGAAGATGTTTGATATATATATATATATATATATATATATATATATATATATATATATATATATATATATATATATATATATATATATATATATCTACTAGTTATGTGCTAAGCCCGGGCCCAAACTCAATATATAAAAGCGAGATATTTTAACTAAAGAAATATAATTTGTGTTAGTACAGAGTGTACAACAACAACAACCATATACCCATTGTAGTCCTTAGTGGATAGTTATATAAAAAAGCAAAATTTTCATTCCACTCCTTTAATATTTTAACTTCCATTTTGATGAAATTATAACTTATGTATCCTAATTTTACCAAGTTATTTAGTTCTAAATAAATAATCTATACATAGTTAATGAACTTTTAAGACAAATACATAATTTAACTTGTGCAGCAGATGGAGCTGCTCCTCTCTTAATTAGGGATTAGGGGTTCGAACATGGATATGGAAAAAAATCTTTGGAGGAAGCGCTCCCCCCGAATAGGCGCGATGCAATGCGAATTATCTGGATTAATTGGGCTCAAATGCGGATATCGAGCACCAATCAGAAAATCAAAGAACGTGAAAAATGAGGTAGGAGGTTTGATAGCTTTTGAAAAGTAGACTTTAAAAACAAAAACAAAAAAAATTAACATAAATAAATAAGATTAGGACCTAAAAGTAATTAATTAAAAAAGTTTAAAAAAAAAATTGAAAATTATTGTAAGGACTACAAAAGTCCCCGAGCTCGATAGCTTTTGAAAAGTAGACTTTAAAAATAAAAAATAAAAAATTGACTTAAATAAATAAAATTAGGACATAAAAGTAATTAATGAAAAAGTTTTTAAAAATTTGGAAAATTATTGTGAGGACTACAAAAGTCCTCACATTCCCTCTTATATATAATAGTAATATATATATATATATATATATATATATATATATATATGTCTTTGTCACGACCCAATCGCAGGGCCGCGACGAGCACCCGATGCTAGCCCACCCGGGCACCCCAAAACATACTTATACATCACATCTAGGTGAGCCACATAGTTAAATCATGTTTTTCATTCATCATCATTCTAATCTCATTGAGCAATA
Organism: Lycium ferocissimum; assembly: GCF_029784015.1. Taxonomy (NCBI): domain Eukaryota; kingdom Viridiplantae; phylum Streptophyta; class Magnoliopsida; order Solanales; family Solanaceae; genus Lycium; species Lycium ferocissimum. The sequence goes on from NC_081346.1 coordinate 26,331,727, forward strand.
ATACATCTATATCATTAATAACGTCTGTACCCATATAACTGTACATCAGCCGACAAGGCTAACAAAATAATATCCCAAAACATATATAGGCCGACAAGGCCAGACAAATATCTAACCATATACACATGTCTACGAGCCTCTAAGAAGGATACGTCATATCATAACATATGGGCGGGACGGACCCCGCCGTGCCCATAAATATATACATAAAAAGAATCTATACAAAAAAGCCGTAGCTCCGAGATGAAATGTAGCTCCGCTATGTAGTCCACGAGAAGAATATAGCTATGGATCAAGTCTGTCTCCCTGGCCACCTGCGGGCATGACGCAGCGTCCACAAACAAAAGGACGTCAGTACGAAGAATGCACTGAGTAGGTAAAGCATGATCAATATCAATATGAAAGCATAATAGATAACATGTGAAATAGCATAAGGTGGGAGATATTAACATCATCGTCATAGCACTTACTTGCTTTCCATAGGGACGTTCCATTTCTATTGCGTATCCGTGCACATACATTCATGTCCATACTCATTTACCTTTCATATCCATTTTCGTATTCGTATTCATATTTCTTTTCATACTCATGCTCATATCATACACATTGCATATACATAGCCTTTACTCATATTGATTTACATATTCTTAACATATTCGTACTTATATTGATGTCATACACATAGCATTTATATAGCATACCCGACCACAAAGGTTCGGTATTTCACATACCCGGCCCTACCAAGGCTCGGGTCATACATACTGGCCCTACCAAGGCTCGCATACATACCTGGCTACCAAGGCTCGGTGCTATCCGTACCCAAGCTGCAAAATGGTGTGCGCGCGTATCGTCATATATAGATATACATACATATTCGCTATACTCTACCCGGCCATATAAGCTCGGGGTTCACAATAGCCACTCATGGGCACATATACATATAAGCTCATAATTTAACTTTAACTTTCTTTACTATCGTCATTCATTACATTTTATCCTTAGAGGATTACTCGTCGCATAAGAAACTTAGTACAGTCGTATCATATCGAGACTCATAAGCTTTGTAGCTTTGTGAGATAGGATCATTGAGGAATATCATAGGCTCACAGAGGGATAAATATTTGACCCAATAACCATGCCTTATGAAAGAAGGGTTAGCCTTACATACCTTTGTCGTTTAACTATTCTATCGCTTGCTCGTTCTCCTTTAATGCACTCGTTTATACCTTCAAGGGAATTCGTATCGACATTAGCTAAACAAATCATGAGAACGTACTTACTAAAGCTAGAGAAAATTGGGCAGCATTTCCTTTGTTTATACTACTTTCCTCCATATTCCATATCAACTCCCAACATTCATAACAGCAATCACAATATCGTGAACAATAAGCATCATTTGATTACATTGCCCACATTTCACAAATTCACTCCAATTCTCCATAATCATGACCAAAGTCCATTATCGCGTTCTTTCTTATACAATACTTATTCCATGTTCTAAATGTCATTTATAACGTATTTATAATCTCAACATATCCATTTTCATGATTCAATCCAACTACTACGTAATAATGACACTATTCACACATTTATGACCCATTTTCTATACTCTTCTACAATCCGAGTGTTTCAACTTCCAAATACTTCAAACAACATGGAAACATCATAAAACTTACCTTAGAAGGTGTAGGAATGAACCTCGGGTACAAATACCTCACTTAAGCAAAACCCTAGTTTTTCCTTCACTTGGATTCTTGCTTTGGATGAACTTTAATGGGTTCCTTATGCTTGATTCACTTGGTTTGATGAAGTTGAACACTAATTCTCTTGAAAACTTGTGGGATAAATGTGAGAGATGTTTTAGAGAGAAGGACAAAGATGAAATGAAATAAATGAAACTTGATCCTTTATTAAATACACAATCTGATACGGACCAACATACGGTCCGTATAATTTTCAGATGTTTGGACCGTATGTTTGGTCCAAATGTGAGGTATGCCATTCCGGAACCTACGGCTGGACATACGGTCCGTGTATTTTATACGAAGATGTGTACGGGCCGTATAATGTCCAGTGGTTCCGATCTTGTTCTCGTCGACCCGTTTGATCTCCAATCCTTATGGAACCTTCTCGGCACTTGTCTAACACCTCAATACCAATCTAAGGGACATTATAACTCTTCTCTGAAATATCTTTAAGTCACCATTAACTCGTTACTAAATTCTTTCCGATACTTATCGTAAGCCTTGCCTTCTCTTGGCAATCTTTCTCGTCTAATCATCGAACGTCTTTGAAATCTTACTTGAGGTCGTCAAATGCTATTTCTTACTTATCAAGACACCATATACTCCATACCCTTTGCTAGTCTATTCACTGTGCAACAACGGAAAATTTTTCGAGGTATAATATTCTTCCCCCCTTAAGAACATTCGTCCTCGAATGTTAAGCACTCGGGGATTCTACGAAAATTTCGCCAGAGTTTCCCCTATATCATGGCACTACCATCCTATCACAAAGAACCCATAATAACAATGCCTCACAGGGTCACAACATATTAGCAATATAATTTGGCCACACACGACCCAAATGCATTAAAGGAAAACATACATACCTTATGATCTTGACGTCTCATCTTGGCCCTCTTCCGGGGGCTGAAATAAGTGCGGATATTTGGATCTCATGATTTCTTCCGCTTCCCATGTCATCTCTTCTCGGTTATTATTTCTCCACAAAACTTTAATCGAGGCAACTTCTTTGTTTCTAAGCCTCCGTACTTACCTATCTAATATGGCAATGGGTTTTTCATCATAAGCTAAATTTTCTGTCACTTGAACATCATTTACTGGGACGATCCTAGTAGGATCTCTAATACATTTACGAAACATCGAGACATGAAAAACTGGATGAACTGACTCCAAATCGTGAGGTAGATCTAATTCGTAAGCTACTTGGCCTACTCTGCGCACAATCTCATAAGGCCCAATGTACGGGGGACTCAACTTCCCCTTTCTGCCAAATCTCATAACGCCCTTCATTGGCGACACTTTCAAGAATACCCAATCTTTAACTTGGAACTCTAAGTCTCTTCGACGATTATCCGCATAGGACTTTTAACGAATTTGGGCTGCTAACAATCGATCTTGTATGAGCTAACTTTCTCTATGGCTTGTTGAACCAAATCTGGCCCTATTAATTTAGCCTCTCCTATTTCAAACCACCCAATTGGGGATTTACACTTTCGCCCATATAAAGCTTCATACGGTGCCATTTGAATCCTAGAATGATAACTATTATTGTAAGCAAATTCAATAAGTGGCAAATGATCATCCTAATTACCTCCAAAATCTAACATACATGCCCGTAACATATCCTCGAGAGTCAGAATGGTACGTTCAGCTTGTCCATCAGTCTGTGGATGAAATGCCGTGCTAAGGCTCACATAAGTCCCCAAGCCTTCTTGGAAGGACTTCCAGAAATTAGCCGTAAACTGAGTACCTCTATCGGAGATAATAGATACTGGAACACCATGTAGTCGCACTATCTCTTTAACATAGAGCTTTGCATAATCTTCTGCTACATACGTTGTTCTGACTGGCAAGAAATGAGCTGACTTAGTGAGTCTATCCACAATCACCCATATGGAATCATACTTACATCGAGAACGGGGTAAGCCTGTAATAAAGTCCATGTTAATTACTTCCCACTTCCACGTTGGGATTTCTATAGCTTGCAACAATCCGCCCGGCTTTTGGTGCTCGATTTTTACTTGTTGATAATTGGGACATTGAGCTACAAATTCTGCTATATCTTTCTTCATCCCATTCCACCAATACATGGATTTAAGATCATTATACATTTTCGTTGCTCCGGGGTGGATAGAATAACGGGAACAATGAGCTTCTCTCAATATTTGGTGGCGTAGACCTACCACATCAGGAACACATAACCTGCCTCGACATCGGAGAACTCCATCTCCGATAATCTCAAATGATAACTCCTCTTTCTGAGGGAGCGTATCTCTGTAATGCATTAGCATGGAATCTTCGTATTGTCGCTCTTTCACTTCCACTACTAGCGACGAAACCGCTCGAATTAGAATGGTAGTCCCGCTGTACTGAGTCCACTACTCGAACTCCTAGGCTAGCTAGCTGTTGGAGCTCACGAGTCATTTCTCTTTTCTCTGGTTGTACATCACATAAGCTTCCCATAGATCTGCAGCTAAGAGCATCAGCCACGACATTTGCCTTTCTGGGGTGATATAGAATGTCAACATCATAATCTTTTAGCAATTCCAACCATCGCCGTTGCCGCAAATTCAATTCTTTCTGCTTAAAGATATACTGAAGGCTCTTATGATCTGTGTAGATATCCACATGGACACCATATAAGTAATGTCTCCATATCTTTAATGCATGAATCATCTGCACCAATTCAAGATCATGAGTTGGATAATTCTTTTCATATTTTCGTAATCGCCTTGAAGCATATGCAATCACCTTGCCATGTTGCATCAATACACAGCCTAGCCCAACGCCTGAAGCGTCGCAATAAACAACGTAGCCTTCCAATCCCTCTGGAAGTGTTAGGACTGGTGCAGAAGTCAATCTGTCTTTTAGCTCTTGGAAACTACGTTCACAAGCATCTGTCCATTGAAACTTAGCTGATTTCTGGGTCAGCTTTGTGAGTGGTGCAGATATAGAAGAAAAACTTTCAACAATCTTCGGTAATAACCTGCTAAGCCCAGAAAGCTACGTACCTCCGTAGGAGTTGTGGGCCTTGGCCAAGTCTTCACGGCCTCAATCTTTTGGCTATCTACCCGAATACCATCGGCTGAAGCAATGTGCCCCAGAAATGTCACTGAGTTCAACCAAAACTCACACTTAGAAAATTTTGCAAACAATTCTCGGGTTTGAAGAACTCTAAGGACAGTACGCAAATGATCCGCATGTTCTGCCTCGGACCTAGAATACACCAAGATGTCATCGATGAACACAATCACGAACAAATCTAGAAAGGGCCTGAACATATCATTCATCAAATCCATAAACACCGCCGGTGCATTAGTTAGCCCAAATGACATTACCCAGAACTCAAAATGGCCATATCTTGTTCTGAAAGCTGTCTTAGGGATATCTTTCTCCCTAACTCTCACTTGATGATACCCGGATCTCAAATCTATCTTGGAGAACCATTTGGCACCTTGTAACTGATCAAATAAGTCATCAATCCTTGGAAGAGGATATTTATTCTTGATCGTCACCTTATTTAATTGCTGATAGTCAATGCACATTCTCAAAGAGTCATCTTTCTTCCGGACAAATAATACGGGTGCTCCCCACGGGGATGAACTAGGCCTAATAAAGCCTTTCTCAAGCAAGTCTTTCAACTGTTCCTTCAACTCTTTCAATTCTGCGGGAGCCATCCTATAAGGAGGAATAGATATAGGCTTAGTGTCTGGAAATACATCAATAGCAAAATCAATCTCCCGCTCGGGAGGAAGGCCTGGAAGCTCTTTCGGGAATACGTCCGGAAATTCATTCACTACAGGAACTGACTGAAGAGTCGGCGGTTCAGCTTCTACATCTTGAACCAGCACTAGATGATAAATGCAACCTTTCGTGATCATTTTCCTGGCCTTTAGATAGGAAATAAACCTACCCTTTGGTGACGCCGTATTTCCTTTCCACTCTAAAACTGGTTCTCCCGAAAATTGGAAGCGAACCATTTTCATTCTACAATCAACATTGGCGTAGCAAGAAGCCAACCAATCCATGCCCATAATAACATCAAAATCCACCATTTTTAACTCATGCAAGTCAATCATAGTACGGCGATCACAAATCACAATTACACAATTTCTATATACTCGGCTAGCCTATTACCGATTCACCAACGGGTGTAGATACCTCAAAAGGTTTAATCGACTCCGGTTTGATTCTAAACCGACCCACAATATATGGAGTAACATATGACAATGTGGAGCTAGGATCTATCAAAGCATATACATCATGAGAAAATACCGATATTATACCTGTGACAACATCAGGAGAAGACTCAAGGTCTTGGCGTCCAGCCAAAGCATAAATACGGTGCTGAGGACCGCTAGAACTGGGGACTCTCCCCCTGCCTCTACCATGGCCGCCTGGCGCATGTGAACCTGGCCCCATAGGGCGTATAGATGCTGAAGATCCGGCTACTGACCCTGAAGGCTGGGCCCTACCTCTGCCACTAACTGAGGGGCAATCTCGCATAATATGGCCTGGCCGACCACATGAATAGCAAACCTCGGAGCCCAATCTGCACTGACCCCAATGTAACTTCCCACACTGGGAGCACCGGGGTACGGGTGTGTCACGACCCATACCCGTAGGCCGTGACTAGTGCCCGAGCTGGACACTCGTACACATCCATTAATCAAAATCAGCATACAAACAACGGGTACAAATGCAAAGGTCAGACGTAGTTCCAAACTGTCACATATACAAATATATATCACAGAAGCCAGCAAGGCTATCATAAGGCACAACATCTCAAAACATATATATATACGCGAGCCGATAAGGCTGCCACGGCGAGTGGGACCGCCCAAAACATAAAACATACGAACACAACTGAACAGTAATATCCACAACCCACATATATGTCTACAGACCTCTAAGAGTAATAACAGAATCATATGACGGGACAGGGCCCCGCCGTACCCCTGCATAAACATATACATATGCAACGGAAGAGTCTGAACCAAAATATAGGCTCCGAATAAAGGAGCACTCCAAGATAGCGAGTAGGTGTCCACGGGGTGGCGGATCATCAAAGTGAGCGTCTGTACTGCACACGCATGAAACGCAGCCCCCGAAAAAAGGGGGTCAGTACGAAATATGTACTGAGTATATAAAGCATGAAGTACAGTAAACAAGATCATAATCGAAACCAAAGTACAGAAAATAAGTACAATATGCAGAATACCAAAATATTTACTTTTGAAACACAAATCATGCATGGGGCTCAGGGAACATGGTCGCCACCCCGTCATTTGGCGCCATAACACATCATACTCCAGAAGATTTCATATCTCCGTAACCCGGCATATCTCCATAACACATCATAACGCCATAACACATCATAACACCAAAATATATACGGTACCCGGCCCTCTAGCGAGGAGCTCGGTGAACCATAACACATCATACTCCGAAATATAACATAGTGCGCACGACGACATAATTGGCCCGGGACTGGGCGAAAGATGTAACAACAGTATGCACGAGTAGAGTCGTGAGCAACCATATGCAAGTAAATCATCATTACATGCTCAATAGATAAGTGGACTAACTATACTCGGGGGTCGGGATGATAGCCATATTAAGTTCTTTCAAAAGTCGTTAGAACTGTACAAAGGAAAGTCTCGGGGACCACGGACAAGTATCAAACCAATCTGAGCCCGCCTATGAAAGTTAGAGCCATTATTCATTACAGAACCTTTTACAAACATATCGAAGCGATCCGAGATCGTCTATGAAAGTTAGAGACAATTTTCAGTATAGAATCCTTTCGGAACAAAAACTCTTTATGCAACATCTGAAATCCAATCATACAAAAGACATAAGGACCATAGTTCAACTACATTAAGAAGTGAATAAGAATCGTAGACATGCTCGGATCTTAAGAATAGAGTTACCCCGAGGCTCGTATCATAGCCTACTTACAACTAAGACATGCCAAAAGAAAGAAAGGTTAGGCTTTACATACCTCGTCCGCTTCCTAAGCTAAGCCAACCTTAAGTCTCGGGCTTCCCAAGATCTACAACAACGTCATTAGATACTAACATTAGCTATAGGTACTTAAGAATTCAATCCCAAACTAGCACTTTATCTACAGAAATTTGGGCAGCATTTCCCCTATAAATTCAACAACCCCGAGAATTCAACTCGGCCAAATCATCAACAATAATACCAACAACCATACTAACAACATCAACAATCAATTCAAATGCATTCTAACGTTAGTAACTCTTTTCTACATAATTCGACAACATTCCATTTACATTCCATTCAACTACATGCGTTCAAGCCAACATCAACGCTCACATGTTCAAGTTCTAATCCGAAACCATTCAAACAAGATTCAAGAACACTTCAAACAACCCGCACAATATTCAAAACAACCCAACCAAAATACCACTTCACCCGAAACCTCCCCAAACCCGAGAACAACAACAACAACAACACATTCCTCTCTCTCAAATTCATGAATTACACCAACAATCCACACGTTAACAATGTCATTCTCATAAATATAAAAGCTACATTCAAATCACATTGGCTTCTAAAACAGCCCACAACAATTACAACTTCATCTTGAATCATTAAACTCTCATTATCAACATAGAATCCACAACAACAACAACCAAAATACTAAATAAAATTAGTTCATTCCTTGCCATACAAAACAACCCATATTTGGCCACCACCATAACACACAACTTTCATGATTTCCATCCATTCCTACACACTACAACATGTACAAATCATTCATAACATATGAAAAAGAAGATTAAACCTTACCTTTTTCACTTAACTCCACAACTTGGCTAGGGTTGTAAATGGTATAAACGAATGGTTTGTTGACTCCAACAACTACTCCACGTTAACAAAGACCTTCCAATTGGTTGAATTGCTAGAAGAAATTTTTTTTTTTTTTTATCAATTTTTCATGCTCTTGCTCGGCTTAGCTATGGCCGAATGGCTCCTCTTTTTTTCTCCAAGTTTCTATAAGCTTCTAAGGGGTGAAGATGATGAATATGTTTAATTAGTCATCTTTCCTCTACATATATTATGCATCCATGTGGACCATGGCCCACACCACATTGCACATGACCACTTGGCCCTTTGGTTTCATGAATTAATGACTTCCTTTAATTCACTTTTAACCCCAAATTTTCCTTAATATTCCATACCAATAAAATCATAATCAACTTATGCCTTAAAACAAATAAAAGTCTCTACCTCGTATCCCGGAATAGTCTTGTCCTTAACTTATCATGGTTAGCTCAGATTGTCCCAATGTACAAAATACGGGATATAACAGGGTGGCCTCGCCTGACCCGAATCACCTCTAAACGGAGATCCCGAAAAGCTCTGGCTCGGTCCGGGATAAGTAGATCTATCAAATCTCTAGCCTGAATACCGTGGAGGCGCACTAGTCATAGAATAGCCCGAATGTCTAGAAGACTGCTGTCTGTGCCCGCCTCTATACTCACTCATCGGACCCGAAGATCTAGCCCTCTTGCTATGCCCTCTATCATGGTCACGCTCACTTCTTTGTTGTTGCAGACTTTCTTCTAAATTCTGAGCATGGGCTTGGATGCGTGCAATATCCATATTGTCCTGAAGGGACGCAGTCAAGCATCTATCCATCAAATATGGCCCTAGGCCTTTCACAAACCGGTGCACTCGGTCTCCCATATCCGCTACCATGGCCGAAGCATACCTAGCCAAGGAATTGAAGCGGAAACTATACTCTAGAGCACTCATATTCCCTTGCCTCAAATTTAGGAACTTATCGGCTCTAGCTCGCCGAACTTCTGGAGGCAAATAATGTCGGAGAAATGCATCTACAAATTCTTTCCATACCGAAGGAGGTGAATTGGCTCCCCGTGAAGCCATCCAAATCGTGTACCAATGGACCGCGACATCCCTCAATCTATAGGATGCTAGCTCCACCGATTCGGTGTCCGAAGCATGTATCAACCGAAGCTTCCTCAACATACCATCAATGAAATTTTGAGAGTCCTCATCCGGCTTTGATCCAAAGAATTTCGGAGGATTCAAACTAATAAAATCTCGAGCTCTTGCACTAACAGCCCTATCACCTTGCCCTGTACTTTGTCTCTGAGTTTGGTCAGCAACCAATTGAGTCAGCAAATTAATGGCCTCTTTTACATCTTGGCCTGAAGCATCCGGTGGAGGAGCCGGAAGTGCTGGAGCTGGGGCTGAGGCTCCCTCACGCTCCTCTAGTATAGGCACTGAACGGGATGACTGAGATTGAGCCGTACTTTGGGACTCACTTTCTTCTACTACCGGTGGCGGTGCTCTTTCAGCCCGCTTTTCTGCCACCGTCTTGCCTTTTGAGGGGCTGGCCCCCGAAGCCTTTCTCTTTACAGGCATTTCTGAAATACACAACACATGGTTAAGGAACAAGAAGTTCTCATATCATAGCTCTATCGCACGATTTCTTATGGAGAAAGAAGGTCATTCATTCCTAAATGCCCGCAGCTTCTTGTTTATAAGTATGGCGCGCAACACACCTATAACCAAGACTCTACTAGACACGGCTAATAGACACACCCTAGGACTGAACCTGGCTCTGATACCACTTTTGTCACGACCCAACCGGAGGGCCGCGATGAGCACCCGGTGCTAGCCCACCCGGGCACCTCTTAATATACTTATAAATCATATCTAGGTGAGCCACATAGTTAAATCATACTTTTCATTCATCATCATTCTAATCTCATTGGGCAATAACACATCTATATCATTAATAACGTCTGTACCCATATAACTGTACATCAGCCGACAAGGCTGTCAAAATAATATCCCAAAATATAGGCCGACAAGGCCGACATATCTAACCATATACACATGTCTACGAGCCTCTAAGAAGGATACGTCATATCATAACATATGGGCGGGACAGGACCCCGCCGTGCCCATGAATATGTACACAAAAGAATCTATACCGAAAGCTGCAGCTCCGAATGAAGTGGAGCTCCGCTATGTAGTCCCTGAGAAGAATATAGCTATGGATCAAGTCTGTCTCCCTGGCCACCTGCGGGCATGACGCAGCGTCCACAAACAAAAGGACGTCAGTACGAAGAATGTATTGAGTATGTAAAGCATGATCAATATCAATATGAAAGCATAATAGATAGCATGTGAAATAGCATAAGGTGGGAGATATTAACATCATCGTCATAGAACTTACTTGCTTTCCATAGGGACGTTCCATTTCTATTGCGTATTCGTGCACATACATTCATGTCCATACTCATTTACCTTTCGTAGCCATTTTCGTATTCGTATTCATATTTCTTTTCATACTCATGCTCATATCATACACATTGCATATACATAGCCTTTACTTGGCATTTACATATTCTTGACATATTCGTACTCATATTGATGTCATACACATAGCATTTATATAGCAAACCCGACCACGAAGGTTCGGTGTTTCACATACCTGGCCCTACCAAGGCTCAGTGTCATACATACCTGACCCTACCAAGGCTCAGTGTTATCTGTACCCAACAGCAGTGGTGCGCGCGTATCGTCATATATAGATATACATACATATTCGCTATACTCTACCCGGCCATATAAGCTCGGGGTTCACAATAGCCACTCATGGGCACATATACATATAAGCTCATAATTTAACTTTAACTTTCTTTACTATCGTCATTCATTACATTCTATCCTTAGAGGATTACTCGTCGCATAAGAAACTTAGTACAGTCGTATCATATCGAGACTCATAAGCCTTGTAGCTTTTTGAGATAGGATCATTGAGGAATATCATAGGCTCACAGAGGGATAAATATTTGACCCAAGAACCATGCCTTATGAAAGAAGGGTTAGCCTTACATACCTTTATCGTTTAACTATTCTATCGCTTGCTCGTTCTCCTTTAATGCACTCGTTTATACCTTCAAGGGAATTCGTATCGACATTAGCTAAACAAATCATGAGAACGTACTTACTAAAGCTAGAGAAAATTGGGCAGCATTTCCTTTGTTTATACTACTTTCCTCCATATTCCATATCAACTCCCAACATTCATAACAAAGAATCACAATATCGTGAACAATAAGCATCATTTGATTACATTGCCCACATTTCACAAATTCACTCCAATTCTCCATAATCATGACCAAAGTCTATTATCGCGTTCTTTCTTATACAATACTATTCCATGTTCTAAATGTCATTTATAACGTATTTATAATCTCAATATATCCATTTTCATGATTCAATCCAACTACTACTTAATAATGACACTATTCACACATTTATGATCCATTTTCTATACTCTTCTACAATCCGAGTGTTTCAACTTCCAAATACTTCAAACGACATAGAAACATCATAAAACTTACCTTAGAAGGTGTAGGAATGAACCTCGGTACAAATACCTCACTTAAGCAAAACCACTAGTTTTCCTTCACTTGGATTCTTGCTTTGGATGAACTTTAATGGGTTCCTTATGCTTGATTCACTTGGTTTGATGAAGTTGAACACTAATTCTCTTGAAAACTTGTGGGATAAATGTGGAGAGATGTTTTAGAGAGAAGGGGAGTGAAAGATGAAATGAAATAAATGAAACTTGGATCCCTTATTAAATACACAAATGCAACCGGCAGAACATACGGACCAACATACGGTCCGTATAATTTCATCAACGGCCGTATGTCCGGACCGTATGTTTGGTCCAGTGAGTATTCCATTCGGGCTGAACCTACGGGGACATACGGTCCGTGTATTTTATACGGCGCATGTCGGCCGTATAATGTCCAGTGGTTCCGATCTTGTTCTCGTCGACCCGTTTGATCTCTAATCCTTATGGAACCTTCTTGGAACTTTTCTAACACCTCAATACCAATCTAAGGGATGTTATAACTCTTCTCCGAAATATCTTTAAGTCACCATTAACTCGTTACTCATAAATTCTTTCCGATACTTATCGTAAGCCTTGCCTTCTCTTAGCAATCTTTCTCGTCTAATCATCGAACGTCTTTGAAATCTTGCTTGAGGTCGTCAAATGCTATTTCTTACTTATCAAGACACCATATACTCCATACCCTTCGCTAGTGCAACAACGGAAATATTTTCGAGGTATAACAGTCTTAGACCACTGTTAAATCTTATTATTTAATCATTTTTTTTAGGCTTTAGGACATCAATAATCATACAGGTTGGCTCACAATATTATCCAAGACCCCACCGTGTCTAATGAAATGAAGGACTTAGCAGAGAAGTTTAGTCACATTAATACAGAGTCTATGGTTGCTGCCTCCCTGGGGACGATGTTGAGTTTCGCTCCAAATTATACACCATTGTCGGAGTACGTTGAGCCGCCTACTGTGCATGTTCCATGTCGTCAACGTCCTAATGCATCTAAACCTACGGCGCATGGTAGAGGATGCCAAGTAGGTAATAGACGAGGTCGAGGCCCTGTGGATCACCAATTGGTTGATGAAGATGACGTTCGTTTTGATCAAGATATGCCCAGCTCATCGATGCCTGTAGTTGATGATGCCTATTACCCAATAATAGATTTTGATATGTTCAGCTCATCGATGTCTGCTCCCGAACTTCCACGTGTCCAAATAATGAGAGTAATCACACCTGAGGGGCCTTTTCTGCCATTCGCATCGTCTCAGCCTATGAGCCTCACAGGTATGGCCTAACGCTATGGTGTTCAGATAGGCACCTCTTATGGGATGACAACTGGTTTTCCTGCATTCGTTGGACATAGCTCTCCAAGTGGGAGGAGACTGAGTTTTACAGACATCAAAAATTGCAGGCCAGTCATCTCAATAGACGGCATTCATCTCTATAGTAAGTATGAGATGAAACTGTTAATTGCTGTTGAAATTGATGCGAACAATAACATTTTTCCACTTGCATATGCTGTTGTTGCACGCGAGAGCTTTGAGTCTTGGATGTGGTTCCTTGTGTTGTTGTGGATACATGTTGTTTGTGGGAGACAAGGAATTGGACTTATTTCTGACCGTCATCAAGGAATCTAGCAATGTGTCCAAACACATGATTGGTTACAACTACCATCCATACACCATAGGTTTTGTGTTCGGCATTTGAAAAACAACTTTAATAAAAAGTTCCTCAATAGTGACCTTGAGCAGCTAATGTGGTTGGTGGCTACAAAGCACCAGGAGAAGAAGTATAAAATGAGGATGGAACAAATCAAAAGATTGTCACTTCCAGCGCATCTATGGTTAAATAATCTTCAGGAGGAGAAATGGGCATTGATTAAGGACAAAGCTCGTGGATTGCCTGTTACTGCCATGGTCTGTCTGACATTTAAAAATCTTGTTGATCATTTTGTTGAGTGAAGCTCCCTTGTTGCTTTGTTGATTGCGAATAAAAAGCCTTGGCCGCTCGCTATTGAAAAGAAGTTCAATGAATACTGGGAAAAGTCCCTAAAGCACACTGACATGCAACAATACAATACAGCTGATGGGGTCTTTGAGATTCAGACATTTGCACACGAAGGTAAGGGCGGAAATATCCATAAAGTCTCTACCGAAGGGAAAAAGTGTTCGTGTGGGAAGTGGAGAAACTACCATACGCCATGTTCACATGCCATGAAATTTTGTGATATCTGCGGCATTCATCCAAAGACCTATGTTAGCAAGTACTACAGTTGCAGGTATTACAAACAAACGTACAGTGGAAATTTTTCACCGTTGGGTGATGAAGCATATTGGCCACTTTCTCCCTTCGAGTTTAATTGCAAAACAACGAATACGAGCGAACCCGGGGAGCGCGGAGTACAACTAGAAGGAGGAATGAAATGGACATAGCTCCTGCTCGCATGGCTAGGAAGTGTAGTACGTGTAAGCAAATAGGTCATAAATCCCCGCCCCGACAGAAATCAGTAGTTGTTGTTGCTTGTTGGATTTTATGTTTTTTTCCTAAGTTGTACGATCGTTGTTTCCACATACAATCTTCCAAGAATATGTTGTTGTCTTTATTGTAATAAATATATAATATGTATTGTGGTGTTTAATTATGTATTTAATTTAACATTTACTATTCAGATAATGTGTGACGTTTATTTAACTTATATTTTAGTTTTTTTTTATGTTCACATATTATTTCACACATTTTTAATTATTGTATGACTTTGTTTGAGTTAGAATATTTGTTTGAGTTAATTATTATATGACTTGTGGCGTATGTTTTGAGTTAGAAAAAAAAAACTTCACTGAAATTCTTTGAAAAAAAAAAATGGTCGGGCAAATTTATATTTTGTAAAACGTGGACCAGCCAACATTTTTGTAATTTTGTATAACGTGGAATTTGTAAAACGTAGACTGGTCTACGTTTCACTTATAAATTTTTTTTTTTTTTTTTTTTAAATCGAAATGTGACAACGAAATTTTTTTAAGGTGTAACGTAGCACCCTCCACGATAAACCCCTTTTAGTTTATCGTGGAAAGAGCAACCCCCTTCGATTTTTTTGTGGCAAATTAATGCCCTTTAGCTCCGGACTCTTTAGTTTCCCCCTTAAAAATTGCAATTGGCAGAATTCCACTAAATCAAACCCCAAATCAAATGATCCTCCATTATTTTCTCATATAATTAAGTTGTTGGACTTCTGCAATTTGATTTAAATCATAAATAAATGGTCTAAACTTTAGATGAGGCTCTGAATGGACTCTCTTGATGCGAGTATTTTAATTGCGACAGACTTATCCCTTTCCACGTCCAGAACATATGCATTTCAGTTAAACACGACATCTTGTTAATTGAATTCTTCAAAAACCAAAGAATCATATTATTGATAAACATGCTGAAGCCATCCGTTTCCAATTGAAGTCAAACTCCTCATACCATACCTATAAAAGGTGGCAACTAACCTCACTGCTTTGGTTTGGCATCATGATTCAGTTTGGAGTTCTTCAGGAAAGCAGTGGATAATGAAACCTCATCCGCTTCATGTTTGTTGCTTTCAAGAAATGGAATCAAAGTACCATAGACATGCATAGCAAAGCTTTGTCTTCCATCACCACGGTCTATATTTTCCGGTATGGTTCTTGGATGTCATTCTACGTGCTTGCTTTATTTTCTAAGGTATGTCTTTCCTGTCATGCAGATCGCTAACGAAGGACCGTGAGCTATTCGGCGATGATTGTTGTTTTAATTTAAGGTTAGACTTGGCCGCTAGTTAAAGCTTCAGTGTTATTATCACCGATATATGGCATGTCGAACTAGGCTGTTGTGCTACTGCTGATCCCAGTCATGCCGAACTGAAGCTTCGTGCAGTTACCACCATGATCTCCGTCATCTCTATTTTATTTGCAGGTTTATGGAGAAGCTTTAAACGGTCTCGATATCAGATCAAGAGGATGCAAGAGATGCTCATATGATTGGGGAGGAACCACTTGGTGTGTTCCTCCTTGTGTCTCAACGAGAAAGAGGTGTGGAGAAACTGTATTATAGCTTTGGCGAGCGAGCACATGATGCATCTCATCCTTGTGGCTTGGCCAGGACGAGACTTGAAGTTGGAGCGATCGTATTTCATCCTTGGCGCTCGAGCAAGTGGTGCATGTCAACCTTGCGACTTTGCAAGGAAGAGGCTTGGAGCGGCTGCATGCCATCCTTGGCAAGCAAGCCCGTGGTACATCTCCGCAAAAATATTTGTTTTCTTTAAGTAGGAGCAGAGAAATCACAAATCACTTGTTTCTAAGGGATCATAACTCGAAGGGCTTCAACATATCAAAAAATTACATCCAAATTCCTTAAGGAGAAGCCGGGATAAGTTTTTTAAGCCGATTCACATGTCTGACGCTTAGACTTCACAGCACTGCGCAATCTCGCCAAAAGATCCATATCTCAATGTCCGAGTGTCGAAATAGTTATTCGTTTGATTCTACTAAACCAGAACTTATAAGCTTGCACACTGCGACATATCCAAAATTAGCCGATATCCCTCAGGGAAAGCCGGAACAAATTTTTGAAGTTGACACACTTGTCTAACAAGTAGATTCGTTAAGATTAGTTGCATTCGACTTGACAGCTACCGGCACACTGAATTCCCAAAAAGATTCACCAGTTAATTAATTGTTGGTGGTATAAACTCCGTTTCAAAATATTTGTCTGGTTTTGATTTGGTAGTTTAAGAAGGTAAAGAAGATTTTTTAATCTTATGGTTGTTAACTAAAGATATGTAGAATGTACCAAAATGCACTTTAATCTTGTGGTCTTAAATATGTCATGTGGAAAGTTGGAACTAAAGAGTTATTAAAAAAAAAAAAAAAAAGAATCATTCTTTTTTAAATGGCATAAAAAAAAAGTAAAACAAATATTTTGAAATGGAGGAACAGTTAAGTTTAATGAGCCGACAATATAGAAAATATAGTTAGGTCACTTGTTAAGTAATTATAGGTCAAATTTAATGATAAGCATTATTGTAGATACAATAACTAATAGGCCATCACATGATATAATCAACTGATAAAATAATTTATATTATCAGTACATATATAATTTAAATTTAATTAACTTTGTATAGGGTAAAAATCGGGTTAGCGTTTGACCGGTGAGACCAGGGGCCGACAAAAGAAAGAAGGCAAACACAAGCGCTCAGACCGAGGGTATTGCATCAGTAGCGCTTGATCAGAAGAAGTTTGAAGAAAATCGTTGGGTCCGATTTATCCGGGGATAACTTCTTAGCACAGTTGGTCCGGTTTCTCCATGGCCGAGTTGATCGTGGTCGTTGGTCCGGTTCATACATAGCTGAGTTAGTCGTGGCCGTTAGCCCGGTTTCTTCATGACCGTTATGATCGTGGCCGTTGGTCCGGTTAATCAGCTATTCGCTCGCCACGTGTGGAAATCATTCGTCACACGTTTCGACGATTAAGTACGGGTGTCGACCGTACGATCTAACCTTATCCATATTAGGGCTTTTTATTTCTAAAGGGCTTCATGATGATGAAGGGCCCATAGAGGAAAACTATAAATAGGGGCACTTCCTTACTTTTTAGAGGGTTGGCTTTTTCAGATCCAAAACATTGTATTTGAATATATATTGAAGCTTTCTCTCTCTCCCTCACTCTCTCTGATTTTGGTCCGGTTTATAGCTATATAATTCATTGAATCATATTATTCAATATTGCACGGAAATATACACAAAGATCTTAGCTCAAATCCATAATCGCAATACATTTGTCCAAATCATTAGCTATTACACTTAAGTCATTTATAAGCAAACATACATATACATTCTTCGTTTATCAAAAAATAGATTAAAGTGCCACATATCCTATACCTCATTTACAAATTCAACTTATTATCCCATTTCGGGGTAAAACAGTTTGGCGTCCACTGTGGGGCTAGGATAATAGTGGTCTTTAATCCCGTTTCCTATTTGCTCACCTAAAGATCTTTCAGTTCTTTTGTTCGTCTCTGTGAAAACGGACCAAATGGCAAACAGTGGACAATCTGATCACGTCAACAATGAGATTGTGGCCAAAAATGAGAACAGTGGGCTGCGGGGATTACCAGTGGATCCCGTTGACCCAAATTCTGTCGATTCGAGGGAGGGCCTCAACCGACAAAACACCGTGAACCGGAGAACGCCGCCCGGCCACCGACCGACCCTTTAAATACTCTCACTCCGTCACTTTGTCCAGGCACAAGGCCGAGAAAGTGCTAAATACCCCGATGATATTAACTTACGTCTTATTTTTGAAATGTTACAGGAACAAAGAGCAGCTATTGCCGAACAAGGAGTCGCAATAGCCCAATTGCAGAGCAGAAACGATGAAACGGCTCCGGAGAAGAATAAGGGTGTCGCCGAACCCAGAAGGGAGGAAGCCCGGATGGTCTAGAGCAATGGGTCCGGGGCTGGTTTGTCCACCGAGGTATTGAGAATGCTCGAAACATTGGCAAAGTGGGTAGACTCAACCGAGAAGATGGCGGAGACCTATAACTCTCGGGTGGACCAGATCCCGGGGGCTCCGCCCATTCTGAAAGGACCGGATTCGAAGAGGTACATTCAGAGGCCTTTCCCTCCGAGTGCGGCTCCTAAGTTGATCCCAAAGAGGTTCAAAATGCCGGACATCCAGAAATATGATGGTACAACGGATCCACAAGAACACGTGACTTCATACACCTGTGCCATGAAAGGCAACGATGTCGAAGAAGACGAAATTGAATCCGTATTGTTGAAAAAGTTCGGGGAAACGTTGTCAAAAGGAGCATTGACTTGGTATGACCATCTGCCCGAGCATTCAATCACTTCTTTCGAAATGCTCGCGGATGCATTCATAAAAGCTCATGCCGGTGCCAAAAGGTACAGGCCCGTAAGGCGGATATTTTCCGGATAGCCCAAAGGGATGACGAATTATTACGTGAGTTTATCAACCGTTTCCAAAGGGAACGAATAGAACTCCCTCCGGTTCCAGAGGAATGGGCCGCACAAGCTTTTACCAAAGGGCTTAACCCCCGAAGTTCAACGGCCTCGTTCAAACTAAAGGAAAATTTGTCGAATACGAGGCCGTGACTGCGTACGTGCACAACAGATACGAGTCAAAGATACGGGTGGAGGATGACCAGCTCGAACTTTCCCCGGGTCCCATAAACCTGAGCAAAGGCTCTGAGAGATCGAGGAAGAATTATGACCCGGAGACACGGTCGTCGAGGGAAAGATATCGGCCATACTCTCATTCAGAGAAACCGAGCCTCGGGTCTGAGAAGTCGAGGACTGGTCTCGGTCAATTATCCAGCTGGGGGGGATAGAAGAACCAAGCGACCGTCGAATAGCCGAGGGTTGTCATTTAGGAGTGATGCCGGAAGCTCGGCAACCAACATAGAGCCACCAAGGATATCAGAATATAACTTTAGTGTCAACATCTCGGATCTCGTCTCGGCCATAGGTCACATCCCAGAAGCAAGGTGGCCGAGACCATTGAGGTCAGATCCCGCCACGGACCCGAACATGATATGTGATTACCATGGGACCCATAGTCACGAACGAAGATCGTCGCCAATTAAGAGAAGAGGTGGCCCGTTTACTTAAGAATGGTCACCTTCGTGAATTCTGAGCGAGCGGGCCAAAAGCCACTATAAGGAAAGGGAGTCGAACAAACGGATTGAACCTAGAGAGCCTCAAAGATATAATCAACATGATAATCGGGGGTACAGAGCTCCCAGAGGGCCGGTGATGAAGCGGACCAAGGTATCCATTGTTCGTGAAAAGCGCAGCCGGGATTTCGTACCCGAGGTGTCACGACCCAACTAGGGCCGCGACGGGTACCCGATACTTGTACCGGGCACCTCTTATCTCGTGTCGTATTCTTATCACTAAGTGGGCCGTATGAACAACACCATACATTTTTTTTTCTGTTTTTTCACTTAACATTGATAGCATAGTATAAACATAGGCTAGCTAACGTTGCTATCACATTATACAGCGACGAGGACCATCAAAGTACAAATTATCTAACTGTACATATCTGTCTACGAGCCTCTAACATAGTACACATATACATAGGAAGGGCCGAGTACTGCCGTGCCCGAATACATACATATACAAAATAGTACCCAAGATCTGATGCTCCGGAACAACTGGAGCGCCGCGCGCATCGCTACGGAGCTCCCCAGAATCAAGCTCCGTCCACCGGCCGACCGCGCGCGGGGATGGAACGCAGCGTCCACAAGAAGGGACGTCAGTACGAACAGCGTACCGAGTATGTAAGGCATGGAAAGTAGTACAAACAGGAGCATAGAGTAGGATTAACAATATCATGGGGTCATATATATATAATGGAACAAGAAAATAACCTGTACATAGGAATACCTCTTTCAAGCCGGATACCATGCATACTTGTCTTTCCTTTTTAGAAAAAAAAACATTTCTTTTCGAAGGCATAGAAAATAGAACTCTTATTATGTCGTGTCTTGTCATAGCATGTGATATCGTATCATATCATTTCATGTCGTATCATATCATATCATATCGTGTCATGTCCTATCATGTCATGTCAGGTCATATTATATCATATCAGATCGCAACATGTCATATCGTATCGTATTATATCACATCATATTATATCATATCGTATCGTATCATATCATATAATGTCATGTCATAGCGTATCGTGTCATGTCATAGCATATCGTGTAATGTCATAGCATATCGTGTCATGTCATAGCATATCGTGTCATGTCATAGCAACAACGTCGGCTCGCCCACATAGCGCGAATACGTTTCGCTCGCCTATATATCCCGCGTCCGGGCATCCCGCGTCCAGGATGATAACGCCAGCTGACCAGGTGGCAATGAAACATGTATCCCTTTCCCTTCCCCATATATCCCTTCCCCCACCCCATGTACATATACATATCTCATATACATATGTCTTATCTTAAAGGGACGATAATTATAAAGGACTATCAACGTAAAAATAATATTAAAAGAAAACGTGAAACGGAATCATGGACATCGTAAACGTTAGTTCATATGCTTGAAATACTTAGAAAATAGTATCATAACCAAGGAATAAAATTAAAGATCAAAAACTAATTTAACACTTTTATACTCGCATTGGATTCTTGACTTAAGGCTCTTGTCATGGAATCATTCTTGTCATGCTTATCATAGACATATCCTCTTCTTCTTTTTTCATCATCGTCATCATTATCATCATAGAATTATTCTCATTAGAATAGTTACAACACCTATCGTTTGACAAACGGAGCAATGAAGAAAATCCGGGAACAAGGGGCCCGCATCGAGTCAAATGAGGTGGCGCACATAATTTACGTATGTTACATTCCATGGCATAACCTATGAGAGTCTTAAGGTAGCCGGTTCTATTGGTGCAAGTTCTAGATGGTTATGCAACTTTTCCAGCCTATTCATAGAACATTTAATTCAATTCTATTGAATGAAAAAGGTCAAATTCAATCTTAGATTTCTAGGGGTAGATCGTCCCCTAGAGCCCATATCCAAACCTATTACGTCTAAGACATGCCAAGGAAAGAGAGTGAAGCCTTACATACCTTTTTTTCCGCTCCTTGAGCTATTCCAATTTCAAGTTGCAAATCCGCCAAAATCTACAATTTGGTCATGTTTACCAAACATTGATTAGAGCATTTAGAAGTTGAATCTCAAGATAATACTTGTCTACCGAAATTTTCGGGCAAAGACTTCCCCCGTAAATACACCATCTCTAAAATTCAACTTGGCAAATTTTAATCAACAACAATCCGGGAATTCAACCCGCTAACCGCCAACATAATGACAACAACCATACTAACAATTTCCACATTAAATCCAAGATACATTCTAACACTTCAATCAACATACTACTTTCTTCAAGACTTTCCGATTTCCAATAAAAACAATAATAACCTTATAATATATTTTCCAACAACACCATACCAATGTCATTGTTTGCCATACATGTAAGAACATAATATTCAATTTACATAACTTCAACCACAAGTCTCCAACTTCTACCATTTCACAAAAATTACTAAGCTCTTACTAGCAATATAGAATCCACACAACAACCAATATACTAAGTAAAATTAACTCATTTTCCTCCACACTTCAACAACTATACACGGCCATGCATACATTATGCAACTCACGGCCAACATCATACACACATGGCTACAACTTTTCCAAAATTATTCAACTTCCTTGATCAACATAGCATCCACAACAATAACAACCAAACACTAGATGAAATAATTAAGACATAATTCCTACACACACAAAGACATACACGGCCACCACCCCTATTCCATATTCTTTATGAATTTCATTCATTTTTGTATACTACAACATGCACAACATCCATGACATATAAAAAGGGAATGAATTCTTACCTATTTCCTTAATTCTTCACTTGGCTAGAAATCACCACTTGTATGAATATGAGTCTTTCTTGCTCCAACACCCCTTCCACTTTGCTAAGGACTCTTTAATGGATTGTTTGGCTAGAGAGAATAATTTTTGATGCAAAATCATCCAAGGTTTTTGTGGAGTTTTTGATATGGCCGAATGGCCTTTGCAGTTTTTCTCCTCCTTTTCTTTGTTTTTGTCCTTGAAATTTCTTGAGAATTCTAGAGAATTTTAGTGATTAACATGACTTATTAAGTCATCTTTTCTTGGGCCCTTTTAATTTAGTTCTCATATGGGCCTTAATCCATATGTTGGCCCAATTCAAGCCCACTCCTTTTTTTTTTTTTTACACGTCATGAAAAATTATTTTCGAAATTTCGAATTCACCCCTTGGCCTTCCTCCATATTTCCGTGAGGCATATTGCGAATTTCCCTTTATGCCCTTGACCTTTTTTTAATAATTCCGCTTCTACTTGCTTCATAAGCCATTCATATACTTAACAAAATAAAAATATGGTCTTGCTTGTTGTCCTCCCGCAATTGTCTTGAATTATCCGATTGCACAAAATGCGGGATATAACACGAGGGTTCCATCACCTTCAGCAACGAGGACGCGGAAGGCATCATTCAACCGCACAATGATGCGTTGGTAATTTCTATTCTTATTTTTAAGTCAAAAATTAAATGTATTTTAATTGACCCAGGTAGCTCGGCCAACATTATCCGGTGGAGAGTGGTTGAACAGCTAAGGCTACTCGACCAGATCGTGCCGGTAGCCCAGGTGCCCGGTGGGTTCAATATGGCGAGCGAAACCACGAAGGGAGAGATTTCTTTGCCGGTCAACATTGACGGCACTATCCAGCAAACGGTGTTCTATGTAATTGAAGGGGATATGAAATACAATGCATTGCTGGGTAGACCATGGATACATAGTACGAGAG
>NC_081346.1:26355432-26418376 GCF_029784015.1 Lycium ferocissimum
GAAGAAGGCAAAAACAAGCGCTCGACCGAGGGTATTGCATCAGTAGCGCTTGATCAGAAGAAGTTTGAAGAAAATCGTTGGGTCCGATTTATCCGGGGATAACTTCTTAGCGCAGTTGGTCCGGTTTCTCCATGGCCGAGTTGATCGTGGCCGTTGGTCCGGTTCATACATAGCTGAGTTAGTCGTGGCCGTTAGCCCGGTTTCTTCATGACCGTTATGATCGTGGCCGTTGGTCCGGTTAATCAGTTATTCGCTCGCCACGTGTGGAAATCATTCTGTCACCTGTTTCTGACAGTTGTACGGGTGTCAGATCGTACGATCCAACCTTATCCATATTAGGGCTTCTTTATTTCTAAAAGGGCTTCATGATGATGAAGGGCCCATAGAGGAAAACTATAAATAGGGGGCACTTCCTTACTTTTAGGGGTTGGCTTTTCATATCCAAAACATTGTATTTGAATATATATTGAAGCTTTCTCTCTCTCCCTCACTCTCTCTGATTTTGGTCCGGTTTATAGCTATATAATTCATTGAATCATATTATTCAATATTGTACGGAAATATACACAAAGATCTTAGCTCAAATCCATAATCCCAACACATTCGTCCAAATCATTAGCATATTGATTTACTTACACTTAAGTCATTTATAAGCAAACATACATATACATTCTTCGTTTATCAAAAAATAGATTAAAGTGCCACATATCCTATACCTCATTTACAAATTCAACTTATTATCCCATTTCGGGGTAAAACAAACTTAACAAACAATTATATTTGTTTTATCATTTTCAAAAGTCGACGATGGTCAGTTATAGACTAAGTAGTCAAGTGCTCTAGATAAAGTATACTCTCCAGAAGGAAAGGAAAAGAATGAAGAGAGGTAGAAACTAGAACGATTCACAAGCTGCCACATCAGTAGAAAGTAAACCCACGCGAGTAAGAAAAACACTTAAGACTTGGAACCCAATCTACTCGTCTCATAAAAACAGCTGAGATATTTGGGACCCAAAAATCCAGCCTGTCCACTTTTTAGTTTTTACCCTCAAAAACAGCGTGTTTTTTTTGTGTCGATCAAATTTTTTAACTTCACTTATCATAGTAGATACACATCCACTATATAGAGCCCACCTCATGCATTGCCCATAAAGAAAAAAATCTCTACCTGAAGTATCCAAGACTACTTTTTACTCTCTCAACCATCATTGACTGACCAAGAATGGATATTTTTCGAAGCTACTCCTCGGACCCACTTACTGACTCATCATCAACGTCTGATCATAGCAGCTCTACTAATCTTATTGAATATTCGGCAGTTCTGTTGGCTTCAAACAACCCCAAGAAGCCAGCTCGGAGAAAGAAGTTTCAGGAAACTCGACATCCAGTATACAGAGGAGTGAGGAAGAGGAACTCAGGCAAGTGGGTTTGTGAAGTCAGAGAACCCAACAAAAACTCAAGGATTTGGCTTGGCACTTACCCAACAGTAGAAATGGCAGCAAGAGCTCATGACGTGGCAGCTATAGCATTAAGGGGTCGTTCTGCTTGCTTGAACTTTGCTGACTCTGCTTGGAGGTTGCCTACCCCGGCTTCCTCTGACACCAAGGATATTCAAAAGGCGGCTGCAGAGGCCGCTGGAGCTTTTCGGCCACGAGAGTCAGAAAGAGCTTCAGGAGAATCTTGGACTCCTGAAACACCACAGAGTATGTCCTTCGTGGATGAAGAAGAACTCTTCTACATGCCGGAATTACTTGCTGATATGGCTGAAGGACTAATGCTACCTCCACCGCAATATGTAGAAATCGAAGACCATGCGGAAGTTGATGCTGACATGTCTTTATGGAGCTATTCTAGATAAACAACTCTGGTTTTTAGTACTATTCTTTGACAGTTCATATGCAATGGAAATTCTCAATGTGAAGTTCCTTAAATAAGGACTTAGGAGATATTCCTAGTTTCGCATTCAATATTTGGATGATACGGATGTATGCAAGTTGTCATTTTGATATTAAAAGAAAAAAAAAAAAAATTGTAGTGTCTAAATTTTGATGTTTTGAGGCGACGTAAGCGAAGATTATGCAAGCATGCATGCTGAAGTTAAAAATATTGAGTGCACAACAAAAGCCATACATGCATTATCATCATTGGAACTAACTGAGTAATTCTTTTGAAAGACTTTCATTCGAGTCCCAGCTCCTTTAGCTATTTTTGGTGGGACACAACCAACGAAAATTGCGTGAGGCACACTCTTTGTTAGACAAGTGGAATTTGAAGGTCCCCTAAGTTTAAAATCGCTTGTCGTTTTGCAGATGGTGTTGAATAAGTTATTTACAAAAATTGTCAGCCACGATAATAAGAGAAATGGCGCACTGGAAGAAGGAATGCACTTTGAGAACTTTATTTGATTCCAAATGCCATGTCATACTTGTGTGTGGTCTTTATTGCTTGAAACTTGGACTAGTGGTTCCACTTTCAGCATTTTAGTTTCACCATTTTGTATCTCTCTCTTCCTGTAATTTTCTTTGTATTTCCTCGCCCCTCACGTCTCACTCTACTGGTTTTAAAGCTCAGCCTCTGTAAATTCTTTTTTTTTTCTTTTTGCTTCTCCATTTCTTGTCCTGAAAAAATCATTTTAAAATGTATCAACTATCTATACGTGTTCCCTTTTAAACATGTCGGACATATCATTTTTTCTAGGATTTTAGCACTTCCATGGCAGGAAAAACAATTCATAGTGAAGCAGCCATAGCAAATTCTAGGGCGTCCACCTTATGGATCTACGCCTTTCATTTACGCCCGGGAGTGTTTTTGGTACGCCCCTCCCTGGGACTCGCCCCGAAAATGCCTTTGAAAACACTGGGTTGAACATAACATGAAGTCATACCGATATGTTATGATTTGCATATCATAATTCTTGAATGTATTTATTTTCCTCTTCTTTGTTTGTAACTTTGAATCATGACTTTTCATTATGGTTTGTGAGCGATTTCAAGAGAACTAGATTTAATATAGAACGAAGTCATATCGATTCAGCATGACTTGTATGCCACATTTATCGATGCGGCTTTACTATCTCTACCGCTCAACTTAAGGATGTTTTAGTCGAAAAATTTTTCATTAAGCTTCAAAAAGATTTTCTCGCACAAATTTCAAAAGTACGGATAATATTAAATAGCAACACAGAAGTATCCTTTTGTGCAAATCACCCATGTACAACGATTGCAACGCAACACCTCAAAAAGCCAATGTTTAGATTGTAATTATTATTACTGAATTTGCTTTAGGGATTTGAAATACATGAATATCACCACTAAATCGCAATAGCATGGATCTGGAATGACACCTTACGGGGACCGGACCTAAAATCATTTGACAATAATACATAGCAAAGAACAGTACTAGTATTTCACAACAAAGTATAACTACCTAAAGGATAGTATTCACGAAAATAAAGTGACCTCATGCTACAATAATGTCCAGTGAGAATATTAAACGTGATTTCCAGAAAACCTTGAAAATTATGGAACACTCAATACGTAATTCAAATCAAGGAGCTTAAAATGAATTGATCTTGCAGCCTAGCTCATTTAAAGTTCAAGCCACAAAAGCACAAAAAGCAAGAACATAGAGTTTCAAATGTTATTACAAAACTACTGGAGATGAATGTGAGAATCAAACAACAAATCCGACCTAGACCAACTAAAGCTGGAAATAGAAACTCTCATGGCAAATAGAAAATCTCCTAGAAGTGCAAATTGCGAGGAAAAAGGACAGCCTACTGACAACTAACAAAGACCTGAACAAGCAATGATTTCTTACATGATTAGCAATTAGAAATATACTATTCTTCAATCTACTTTGCTTTCTTGATGAGAGTTGCTGTCCTGAATTCACTGTCATCCCGCACAAAGCTCCACCACAAGTAGGTCAGGGGAATGGTGGTGGCATGCCATAGAGCATGGGCATCCACAAATCCCCTATAGGGAGGAAAGTCATATATCTCAAGGAGTGAAGCGAGACCTCCACCAATCACCACAACCCATACTTTCCAGCGTGATGGATGGCGAGTAACGCCTGCCCAGACAGCCCATAAGATAAGCTGCAGAATGCCCATAGCCAGACAGACTTTCATGTTCAACCCTGCATTGTGATCAAGCAAACATCAGTTTTCCTACTTCACAACACTTCGACACATTCATGAAATCCAAAGAGCCACAATAAATCATACATCATAGTTAAACTTCAAAAAAGTGACAAAATGCAAGTATCAACAACTAAAATTGGAAGTCAGAAGAAATTCAGTCATCTGTAACATATTTTCTTTTCTCAATTCATACACACATTGCTCCAATAATCTCTGCATTTTCTCATCATCATTTTATCGTATTACTTATTTTTCCATCACTTTCTATAGTCAAAAAAGTATTCACAAGCATGTTAAACTATAAGCACCAAAGTTTTCTTGATTCTGAAGGTACAATACATAAACTCATAACCAGACCTCGTAATGTTCCAAGCATTCTAAATAAATTTAAGGTCACACAACGTAATAAGTTTATGGCAATTTGTTAATTTATTAAGTTTATAGTTACATATGGAGTAATTAATATTTTTGTTATTAGGATATATCGCTTTGACCCAATAAATGTTTCAAATGTGTGATGCTACAGATAAGTGATCACTGAGAAATTAAACAGAGTTAAAATTTCAATGAGAAAGATAAAGGAGGTAAAATAGAGGATACATTTAGGAAACTAATGGTGTTGATGTTACAAACTAAATTTGTATATACTGCAAAAGTATCATAATAAATTTGTATATACTGCAAAAGTATCATAATCATGCATTATCCTATATAAAGTAATGGTGAAAGTGGACATACCATAGTCGAGCTGGTAACAGTTCAGATATAAGATGTGGGTTGTCACAAATGCAATAATGGGAGCAGAAACCATTACTCTTGATGCCTCGTCTCTCACATTAAAAACTCGCAATACAGCCAAGATAAGAGAAAACCCCAGCAATGCAACGGCAGACGAATAGTCTAGCTTCTCAGTCAAGTTTACGTCTCTAAAAAAATTGCAAAATATCAGAACATGGAAATTCACAAATGACTGTAAGCTATTTGAGAAAATAAGAGAATAGAACATGTGTTGACGACTTGATAATTTGATGAATACAAGGAACACCCATTTACAAGTGCCCCGAAGGCTTGGTAAGAGTGCAGGCGTGATGTGTGGATTAGGCACGCATCACGGATTCCAACCTCGCCGCGGAGAAAGCCTGGTATTTAAGCAGAGAAGGATTGAGGGCAGGCCCATTATCTGCCGAACTTCGAACCGTGCATCACTGGCTCTCTGGGATTTCTCGGTTATCAAAAAACAAAGTACACCTATTCAGAAGTGTCAAATAGCATATGGGCAGTATCAAAACTTAAGAACTTAAAACTACTAACATCTTCACATGTATACTAACGGCCCCCTCAAATTTAATTGGAAACCAACTTTACTTATTTTGACGACACATAAGAGCAAACAATCCTTGGAATAGTAAAAAGTCATATTAGAATCGAAATCTTCTAGGAAAAAAAAAGGCAATTCGATGGTGCCATGGAGAACCTGTATGAAAATCATTGGAAAAGCCAAGCCGCTGGGATCTTATAGGAAAGTTCAGGTCGCAGGGATGTTGCTGGCAAGTGCCAGACAATGGTTGGAATAATCACTGGATGCGTTGCCAAAATACTAGTCAAACAGAAGGGGTGCTATTTAAATGCTCATTAGAAAGAGGTGATGCTGCGAGGGCAGTCACCAGAAATAGATGCAGTGCCTCTATAACGGTCACCGAAGAAGCGTGATGCCGCTGAAATAGCCTCGGGACATAAGCATGATGTCACGGGAACAGTCAACAAAAATTGAAGTAATATTGCTAGAACAATTATGGGAAAGACATAAGAACTAAAAACTTGAGAAGAGAGCAAAAAATTTGCTCTGGTCGGAAAGTGGCATGAGGGAGTCATGTAATAAGAAAAAACTACTTAAATTCCCACTAAGTTCGTAGAAACTTCAATAACATATGATAAAGTAAGAGGAGATGTATGTGGCTTAATAATTAGATGGAGGTGTCAAGAATAACACACGTATTATATTTGTCAGATGTGAAAGAATATCTAACTTTAACATTTCCAACATTCCAACTTTGACATTCTAAAATTAATGCTTTAACATTTTAACAAGCTAGAAAAAAGATAAATCGTGTCAAATAAATAAATGTCATCAAGGATATGTACGAAGGAGCTGTCACAAGTGTGAGAACCATAGGAGTTCCACATTACTGTAGGCTTGCAACAGAGCTATGCGCTAAGGCTGTACCTATTTATCCTTATTATGGATTAGCTAACCAATAGTATACAAGATGCTGCAGACGATATTATACTGTGTTAATTGATGAAACTAGTGAGGATTTAATCAAAGCTAGAGCTGTGGAGAAGCACTTTAGTGAGTAAGGAATATAGGATAAGTAGGAGTAAGGTAGACTACACGGATAGAGGTTCCTAACCGTATGCAGTTTAGAAATATAGGCTCGTTGTTCCAAGAGTGGAATGATAGATAAAAAAAAATTATGCATATGATTAAAGTAGGATGGTTGAAATCGAAAAGTGTCACGAGCTTTATACAATAGGAAGATACCTATCAAAATGAAACACAACTTATAAAATCGACTGTAAGGCCAAGACTGTTGTATGGGAGTGAATGGTGGGCCTCCAAAGCCCAACATATCTAGAAGATGAGTGTCGCAGAGATGCGAATGCTAAGATGATGTGCGGTCATATAAATTAGATAAGGTTAAAAATGATCACATCCATCAGAAGGTGCGAGTAACAGATGGTAGAGGATAAAATGAGAGAATGTCGCTTAACATGGTTTGCCTCCAAACGTGGCGGTTCTTCAATGCGAAAACAAGATGATTAAAGGTCTTAAAAGAGGAAGAGGTAGACCTAAAATCATATGGAGCGATATCTCAAAAGATTTAAGAATATCTCGAAATCCAAACAGATCTAGCAGAAGATAGCAAAAACTTGGAAGTTGAAAATTTGTATAGATGATACCAAAGCGACTAACATTTATTAGAAGACTCTTAGAGGTCATTTGGTTTGATGTAATAGGTGAAACAATCATGGCATGAATGGTATTGCTTCATACAATGTTTGATTTCTAATTTAGATTTTGTATAACTAATCCTTGTATAATTTAGTAGCCCAATTGGTATATTAATTTATACCTACGATAGGATGGAATAACAGTACATGGATCAATTAATACATGTATTAAACATCAAAAGACAATATTACCCTTTATTTTTTTCCTCAAACATGGATCAATTAATACATGTATTAAACATCAAAAGACAATATTACCCTTTATTTTTTTCCTCAAACCCATTGTTAGCACCTTTCAATTTTATTATGTTTAACAAATAAATTTATATTTTAATCTTGCCCTATATATTCCCTTTCTAGTATATTAAAAAATAAATTCATATTTAAATTTTGCCCTATATACCTCCCTTTTTAGTATAAACAACCCTGCCCGATAAAAACTAACCTCTGCATAACTATTCCCTGCATTACAATTCCTGCATACCTTGTTTCCACCAGGGGCGGACGCACCCTATGCCAAGGGGTGTCATCCGACAGCGCTTCGTCGAGTATTTTATGTAAATATGTGTATATAGATAATCTGAAAATCTAGGATAAGTATAGATATAATATCAATGACACTGCTAGACAAAAAGTGCTTTGTGGATCGCTGGTCAGGCGCCTTGCTAGTGCAGTAATCCTCCTGAATTCGAACGTAAGCAAGTGCAGTTAATGTATTCTACTTTTATGGTTTTTTCGTAAGCTCCTCGCCCTTTGTCTAAAAAAATAAAATAATCCATGTTGCTACTTGCTAGTGATGTTCGAACTCCCAATTTCTTATCAACTTAGGATAACCAATCTAACTAGAACTCGGCTTAAGAAGAATGTTAGACAAAATTAGTTGTCCCCACTGGATCTTTTTTAGATAAAGAGTTATTCCAACTGGACGATTAAACTAACCTTAAAGTTGTAGTAGTTTATACGATTTGAATAGTTTTTTTTATTAATATAACATCATTATAGCAATTTATTCATTGGCTTATTTTTTAAAATGCAACACCCTTTACAAAAATCCTGCGTATGCCACTGGTTTCCACACCAAACGACCCCTTAGTATATTAGAGAAATAACCACCAGAGTATATTAGAGAACCCTAGTGTTTGATAATCCTATCGACGGAGTATTGAAATATTATGGACCCAAACTAAGCATTTATGATGACGAGAATTCACATAGCCATCCCCAACTAACTTGGGATTGAGGTGTAATTGTTTTTGTTGTTATATTTTAACAAGCTAGAACATTATTACCACATCAACAACAACAACAACAACATATCCCGTGTAATCCCACAAGTGGGGTCTGGGGAGGGTTAGATGTACACTGACCTTACCCCTACATTTGTGGGGTAGAGAGGTTGTTTCCGATAGACCCTCGGCTCAAAGGAAGCAATCCAAGCGGTAATGAAAGGAAATGACAGCAAAAGGCAGACACACAAAGCAAATAAAGTAACAGTAGTAGTAAGAAATGGAGAATGCACACGATACTACGTGAATGCTAAAGATATACTACTAATAACTGAGAAGATGAGTAGAAAAATTATTACGACACTACTCGGCTATCTACTACTCTTCTATCCTAATCCTCCCAGAACTGAAAAATTGCGAGCAACTAGTTTTACGTAAACCAGATTCTGCTGCCTGCTATGCCCCTAACAATTCCACCCATTAGCAGAAGCTAGAGAACATAGAGTCCTCACCCCTCAGCCACCAAAATAATAATTTGCAGCAATGTGGTGTTCATATGATCTCTATGGCACAAACACCCAGAAAATTGAGAAATTGACATCTGAAAATTCTGATAAACATATGCATCCCAGAGACCCAGACTATCTCAAATTCAAAATATTTGCACAATTATCCATGACCATACCAGTCAAAGCTTGCTATCAGTGAAAAAACCTCATACTTTAGCCAGTAGAGATATACTGATTAGAAGCCAATAACCAAGAAGGAGAAACTATATATCTTCAGAAGACAGTTTCAAGCTACTTGATTTGTGGATGAATGCAGTATATGAAATGCAGCGAATTTAATCAACGATCTCTTTTGAAAGAAATAAAGAGCTGAAAAAGAAAAGTAAGCAATCTCTCACCTACTATGGAAAACAGCACTCCAGAACCAGGAATTCATCGAAAAAGTAGCATAAATATGCCACAAGCCGGTATATTCATAATATGGCTTTCTGTTTGGTCCAAAGGGCAGCTTGTAATTCACCAAAATGAAAAAGGATACCCATCCATGGAATTGTACAGCAAGGTTAAGAGCGGAAAGAGCTACAGAAACAGGTTCCTGGCCATGAAAGACACAGTTTAGTATACTAACCACAATACAGCCTAGAACTACGTGTGCTTAATAAGGAGGAAATGCTAACTTAATAGTGTGAAGAACCTGGATTCCATTGACACGCTGAAAAGGCCATTTTCCATGATATTTGACAGGATTAAGACCAACTTTCTTCCGTTCTTCCTCTCTGGCAAGCATGCAGTGGTAACGACAATCACTGAGGCAGTCCCATTGTTTCCATCTCAGATAAAGTGGTTCCTGCAGATACCATGGACCATCAATGGGACTCCCACCGGAAGTGAAATTACAATGTTGAGAGCATTTTTCCCCCACGCATCCAGTCTTCTCACACTGATCAACACAAGCTCTGGAAAACCAGCAATTTCAAAGATCAAAGGGCATGAACATAACATCAAAAGGAAGTGTGGTAGAGTAACAACAGATACTTGAATGTCTTTTGGGTTTCAGCCCATAATGCCATGCAAATTAGTGAAAGACAGGTGCTGCCCAACACACCAGAAAGTAGCCTGGTTCATTGGACTTTTGACAGTATGTCCCAAATGGTAAACTTACATGAACGAAAAAAAGAGCTTAGAAATAGAGAACAATATATGCATCAAAGTATGTTCAGCACAGAAGCAAGAAGCCGCAGTTGACAGGATTACATATGCCTCTGACAGTTGAATGTTATGATTTTTTGGTTGTATTTAATCCAACAAAAATTTATAAAAATTTGAGATGCAATATCTACTTCGAGTTTACCCCACACTTTTGGGTCATTACCGATGCCACATAATTCCGTTTTTCTCCATGCGGGGACGGAGGAGGGGAAGGGAAGGGGCATCGATTAGGTATCCTCAGCGAAGCTGTCATTAGGAGTGAAGATCTTCAACCATATTTCCAGAGGACATAATGATGCCTCCAGTAATTAATAAATACAGATAGCCTAAAACAACTCATGGGCATCAATTCTCTCTGTAATTTTTCTTCCATTCTTTTTTTTTTTTTTTTTTTTTTTTTTTGCAATTCCATTATATAAATACATCATCCATCAAATACGAACTTTGATAAAATGCAATTATAGGACTCCTAAATTTATTGATCGAACCAAATACGTGAGAAAAAGAAATGCACTCCTTACAAAAGCTGAACGGCCCAAAATGAGGCAAATATTTTGGTGCAAATTCTTGGTTGTTTGGCTGTCTAATTTACTTCATTAAAAATCAAGTCAACAAAGGTAAAGTGAACACTGAGGGTGAGCCTATATAAGTTCGATTATGCCAAACTAGCTAGGCAACACACTACAAAAAACTTTTAGGCCAAGATTCATTAGTTTTCACTTTTCAATAAACTCATGCATCCATCTAAAAAGGGATTATCATCTAGTGGAACATCTACAAATAGTTCAGCATCGAGAAACGCTTTATAATCTAAGGAACACAAAGAAGAACACTGTCCAATAGTAAAATTAGGATTCTAACACCTACTTGTATGATTTAGCATTCAGAAGTTAAATCGAAAGGTCAAATATAGCATATCTAAGGATTTCAAAAAGCCCGATATGGTTGACAAGTTACCTCCAATCGTTGTTCATTAAGGATCAACACCTCTTTCTTATAGTAACAGGTTGTTTGATAACAAAGTTCCAATCCAGACTCAAGTATCCCCAGAACCAATAGATGAGTATAATATACAGGTTTTTATCACAAAAAGCTCTATTAGTTTCAAGTTGTTAGACTATAAATCCAAGTCTATTCACTTCTTCTTTCACAATGGTGGTGTCTGGGTCACCTTACACACAGCTCCACCATTTATACCGAGTACCCATTCCTTCCAACATCAGTATAGGTATCAGGTAACTCCATCCACCACGGCTTAGGCAGACATAGAGAAATCTAAGTCCTTTCATTTGGAGGAGGATCATGAAACTTACACAACACAACCAACAACGTGTAGCTTCATGCCACTAGATAGAGCTAAATTTTGTCATCTCATACAAAATACTCTCTCCGTTCACTTTTACTTCTCACATTTCGCTTCTCGAGAGTCAAGCTACATGGACTTTGACTAACATTTTAAGACATATTTTTTCATCACATAACTGCAACTTATAGTATTATTTTTTTTATATAGTTTTTGAACATCTAAATTTTAATTTTAAAATATTGAATCAATCTAATTTAATTTAGCTCCAAAGATTAGTCAAATCAGCTCTCGAGACGAGACGACACGTGACAAGTAAAAGTGAACGGAGGGAATAGCTTTAAACCTCAATAGACAACGGAAAATATCTCTTCAACTAGCATTTCTATATCCAAGTTCAAACGAATAAATCAAGTAATCACCTCTACTTGACAAAGTGAAGAGAAATATCAGAAAATACAAGTAGCATTCCGTAAATCGGAAAAAAAGCTCTTATAAGTCGCATTACTCACCACAAAGTTAGCTAGAACTGAAAACGAACACGATACATCCTTAAATTAGGTCAAAATGAGTTTACCTGTAAAGCGGATCGGCATCGCCGGCACTAGCATGAAGGAGTCCAAAAATAGAGGAGAGAATAGCAAGGAATAGAAGCAAACGACACCGTTCCATCGGGATTCGTGATATAGAAGAGAGCAGTTAGTAAAGTCAAAAGGGAAAGAATTGCTATAGAATTAACGGATGAAAGTGAAACATTGCGTATTGAGTTGACTGATTGTTTTCCATCAATCAATATGTTTGTGTCTTAAAAGGATATTTATTTACACAATGATGAAGTCGTGAATTGATTTGAGTATATTAAGCATGTGGAATCGATGAATAACAGCCAAGAGAGAGAGATGGGAGTTGAGGGGGTGAAGAGTGAGGTGAGCTGAAAAGCGTTACACCGGTGTGTGTTATGGAATCTCGTGAATACAGATGCCGTTTCTCGATAAGACACGTGGAATATCATTCTATTTTACATGTTTG
Organism: Lycium ferocissimum; assembly: GCF_029784015.1. Taxonomy (NCBI): domain Eukaryota; kingdom Viridiplantae; phylum Streptophyta; class Magnoliopsida; order Solanales; family Solanaceae; genus Lycium; species Lycium ferocissimum. Next base: position 26,367,865 of record NC_081346.1, read on the forward strand.
CCTTCCATCTTCTGTTTTCTCCTTTATTGCCCTCCATCTTTTTATATACTTATTATATATATATTATTATTAAGAGTAAAGAGTTAAATTTGCTCCTAAACTATGCAAAATGAAATAAAATCGCTCTTATTTTTAAATAGTGAAAGCTTAGCACCTGGTAATGTTACGTATCATGCAATTATGAATTAATTTTCTTAAACAGAGGGTAAATTTATACCTCTGGCAAAGTTTATGAGGGCAAATTTGATCATTTCACAGAGTTCAAGAGTAAAATTAATTTTTTCCCCCAATTTTGAGTTTTAAATTTTTTTTTTATTCCTCCTTTACCTCTTTTCGTCCTTGCCTCTGCCACCCATTACTTTTTCTTCCTCCTTCCTCCTTCCTCCTTGTCTCTTCTTGCCACCATTGTCATCACCACCTCCATTGTCATCTTCTCTTCCCCTTTCCTTTCTCTTTCTCTCTTCCCATCATCCCGCCACCACCTATGCCACTAGGAGAGAATGTGCTAAACGACTTGAACATGCAATACAAAATACTTCCCTTTTAGATTTGTTTGTTTGATTTTGACGTGACGCGGAGTTTAAGAAAGTAAATAAGACTTTTGAACCTTATAGTCTAAAATTAACGATGTAGAATGTACCAAAATGTCATTTAATCTTGTGGTCTTAAACATATCATGTAGAAAATTAGAATTAAAGAATTGCCAAAAAATGAAAGATGCATTTTTTTAAACAAATTCAAATAGACAGAATACTATTTTAATATTAATATATATAGGTGTATAATCGCATAGGAGTCAACATGGGAGCAAAGAGTGATTAACGGTAGAAATAGTGGCACGGAGAGAAAAGGAATAAAAAAAATGTGTAGCCACATGAGGTAGTCTTCGATTTTCTACAACTTTTCAAATTTTATAGATTTTCCGTAACATCTCAAATTTTATAGATTTTCTGTAACTTTTCAAATTTTGTCCAAAATAAGTAATTGTTTAAAAGTACTTAAAAGACGTTAATTTTTTTTTTTTTTTACAAAAGTATCAAGTTGTCTAATAAATAATCTAAATAAATTTCAGGATAATTTAATCAAATAACTCTTTTAATTAAAATTATTTTAAGTAATTTTCTTAATACTTGTGGGAGTATATTCCCTAACACCAAATGTTCAAATTTAAGGCATGGGTAAAGGGTAGAATTTGTTACTCAAAACCTGATAAATACTTATTTGTATCGAGTATTTATATTAAATCCGATAAAGTTATTATACTTAAAAATTTACATACAAACATATATATCATGTATTTAGTGGTTGTTTGGTAGCTGATTAGGAGCTAAGTTATTCATGCATTAAATCTTGCATAAATAATGTTTGGTAGCATTCTTTTGCTGTGTATTAAATTCAACACACCTAATACCATATTTAGTTTGCAATTTAGAAACTAATACACGTATAAGTTATGAGAGAATTTATGTAATACATAGATTTTCTCGTAACTAATATGTAATTTGTAAACAATCCATAAATTTTTACCCCCAAAACTATGATTAACCGGAAGGGAAAAAAAAAAAAAAAAAAGGAAGAAGAAGGCAACAAGTTGGAATTTGGGTACTCCGAATAAGGGCAATTCGCAGAATTGCCCTTCTTTTGGGGTGGTCTTTAAATTTTGCCCCTCATATTTGAAATCTTTAAAATTTGCCCTTCGGCTAACACCCATAGGGTTTGTGTTCGAACCCACGCTACAGGTAAAATTTTAAAAAAAAATTCGCAAGGCAGAGTTTAAATTTCGCTATGCGGACCGCATACTTTTGTTAAGGAATTACCAAAGTTATGCTCGGACCAAGATACTTATGCCTTTGGGCGACTTGGCATAAGTATGCGGATCCTAAGATAACTTTGATAATTCCTTCATTAAAAGTTATGCCGGTCCGCATAAAAGTTTATGGATAAAGTGGATCCATGCCTACTATGTCAAAGAGTAGGATTTGACCAATTTAACAAAGGTTGTGACAGACATATTGGATGGTTAGACAAATTATTGGTTCTTGGAGAATCCTCGAGCAAGTGCATACTTCTTCTCAACCCGAAAAGCTTGATTCGAACTAAATTTCTTGCAATTATTAGGTAATCCCTGAAAGAGTCAACCTAAAATTTATGGTGTTTCAACATGCCACTCGATTAAAATATATTTCACAATGTGATTGTGCTTACTTGGAGAAGATCATTGATCGCTAATAGGATCATACAATGGGGCTCGAGTGTAGAACCAATTTGTGTTATGTGCAAGTGTTGTGAAGAAAGTTTGTATTAAAAGATGCCCCACCAAGATAACTTTGTGAAGGAATTATCAAAGTTATGCGGACCGCATACTTATGCCTTATGGAGACTTGGCATAAGTATCTCGCATCCAAGATAACTTTGATAATTCCTTCACAAAGTTACGCTCGGTCCGGCATAAAAGTTTATGGATAAAGTGGATCCATGCCTACTATGTCAAAGAGTAGGATTTGACCAATTTAATGGTGCTTGGCGACATATTGGATGGTTAGACAAATTATTGGTTCTTGGAGAATCCGAGCAAGTGCATACTTCTTCTCAACCCGGAAAAAGCTTGATTCGAACTAAATTCTTGCAATTATTAGGTAATCCCGAAAGAGTCAACCGAAAATTTATGGTGTTTCAACATGCCACTCGATTAAAATATATTTCACAATGTGATTGTGCTTACACGGAAGGCTCACGATCGCAATAGGATCATACAATGGGGCTTGAGTGTAGAACCAATTTGTGTTATGTGCAAGTGTTGTGATGAAGAAAGTTTGCCCATTAAAAGTATGCCCCCACCGGTATAACTTTGTGAAGAAATTATCAAAGTTATGCGGACCGCATACTTATGCCAAGTCTGCCCATAGGTATGAGTATGCCGGTTCGGCATAAAATTTGTAATTCCTTAACAAAAGTATTGGTCCGCATACACGCGATTCAACCCTTGTCTTGCGATTTTTTTTTTTAATTTTTGCTTGAGCGAGGTTCGAACTCGAACTCGCGCGAAGGGCAAAAATTAAAGACCAGCAATATGAGGGGCATAATTTAAAGACCACAAATATGAGGGGCAAAATTTAAAGACCACCCCAAAAGAAGGGCACTCCGCGCAAAAAATTGCTCCGAATAAAGGAAGACAAGTGTGTTTCCTCTTCTCCTGGCCATTCAACAATTTAAGAACCCGTTTGGCCATGAGAATTATTCACTTTTTTTGATTTTTTTTTTTTAAATATTTACATTGTATGTTAATTAGGGTAACATTGCTACAAAAATTGACCCACTTTTTAAAATCTTATAAAAATTGAACCACTTCCTCCTCCTTCTCCTCTCTCTCTCTCTCCCTCTCGCCCTCTCTCTTAGCCTCCTCTCTGTACCGCGCCTCCTCTCTCTTGATTACCGAAAAATCCACTCAAATTTGATGGTGGTGAGCGAGGTGGTGTCGTTGGTGATTTTTCGCCGGAGCTCCGGCGTGATCTCGTTGAGGGAGAAATAGAGGTGAACGGAGAGGAAAAAAGTCTATTGCTGCTTGTCGAACGTCGTTAGTGGTGTCGGAGTTCGCTGGAGAACGGAACTCTGGTGATGGCTGGTGGCTACTGCTGCTCCGTCATTGGTGGTATTAGAGTTAGTTTATGTATAATAGTGTATAAGAGGTGTGTATACACCCATATACACACCTCTTATACACTATTATATATTTTTATACACCCATATACGTAATGTATCTGTCTTGTATAAAAGTGCAATTCTTATTCAAAACCAGTTCAGATCTATGTTTATACCCACTTATACAATATCGTATAATTGTGTATAAATATGGATCAATGCGTATTTTCGTGTATAATATTGTATAATTATGTCGTATATACCTACACATCATACACTTTCATACACCTATAAACATAATGTACCTATCTTTTGTACCTAAGGGTATAACATTGTATAACAGTATTTTCGGGCCATATTTTTACCATGTAAGTTTTGGCGTATATTTTTGCAATGTAAGTCAGCGAATTGTACATTTATGAAATTCCCCATTTTTTCACTTTTTTTTAAAAAAAATATTAATGTTTGGCCATGAAATTTCAAATGCAACTTGAAGTTGTATTTGAAATTTGAAATACAATCAAAATCTTGTTTTCACTATTTTCACTTTCTGTTTTTACCCTTGCTTTTGTTTTTATTTTTTCAAATTTCACCCTAAATTTTTTATTTTTATAAATTTAACCCTGTTTATTCTAGCATTGGTAGTGTTTACAACTGTTTGTTTTAGTTCTTGTTGGGTTTGGTAATGAAAAACAAGATGTTGGTCCAGATATTTGTAATAACCAGAAATTTGCAATAGCAAACAAGATTTTGGTGACCAGAAATTTGTAATAACAAAGACCGCTGTGATGTTCCATTATTAACTTTGCTTTCTTCATTAAAAAAAGAATTCTAGACCTTAGTTTATTACTATGGTTAACTTAACTGAGATGTGTGTAAACATCTGGTACGGATAAGTTTTTACCATTTTCTCTTCCGCAAAAAGGCTTTGGTTCCTTTTTTTAGGGGTGGGGGGTTGACGGTCAGGAGAGGGATCGTGGTATGTGAATTCAAAGTTTCATTCTGCTAAAAGTTGTTTTCATTAATGTATCAGTTATTTTGATGTAATTGTGTAGTCGCTTGTTCTGATTCATCCAACTGGTTATGTTTATGAATTTTTTTATGGTGGTTTTTAGAAATTGGGGGTATAAATCATATTTCATGTGTTTTTAGAAGAAAAAAAAACATTCAAACAACCAAATATATTATTTGCAAAAACTATAACCAAACACAGCTCCAACTCCAACTTCAAAAATTCCAAATAAAGTGTTTTTTTTTCCGTTTCTATGGCCAAACGCCTACTAAAAGAGCTCAATTTTCAAACAAAACTCAGTTAAATAATACATGGCTACTGTACCCAACACCTTCTGTCTCCCCTTCACCTCCGTCACTACACAACACCGTCGCAACCAACGATCGTTAGTCCGCCGTTTCAATGCTCCGCCTCAGTTCTCTATCTCATCAACACAACTGTTCCGTTCACAATTTGTTAGATATCGGAAACTGAAACTGTCTGTTATATTTTCAACTTATAATACGTACGTGTGGGAGAACATCCCCTAACACCAAATGTAAGTCCAAATTTAAGGCTTGAGTAAAGGGTGAACTTTGTTACTCAAAACTGGGTAAATACTTATCTTTACTAAGTATTTATATCAAATTATATAAATTTACTATACTAAAAAAATTAGCACGTACTCCCTTCGGTTCAAACGCAAGTGTCCACTTGACCTTTAATCACACCCCTAAAGAAACTATTAACTTCTAAAAAAAATAGATATTTTGACTAATTTATTCTTAATTAAATACTACCTAATTAATATTATTTCTTGATTATATAAAAATTCACCTATCTAAATTAAATTAAATTTGAAAAAAAAAATTATTTTCTTCTTGATTATACAGGTGGACAATTATTTTGAACTCAAACACAACCTAGGTGGCACGGTATTTATTAACTTAGGGGAAAATATCGTTGCAAGTAAATTTTTTATCCCCAAAACCATGATTGACTTAAAAAAAAAAAAGGATAAAGGGTAGACATGGGCATGTGTGTCTTCTTCTTCTTCTACTCCTGGCCTTTTATGTATAAATCAAAAAATATCTAAAGAGCTCAATTTTCAAACTCAGGTCAGTTAAAAAATACAATGGCTACTGTACCCAACACCTTCTGTCTTCCCTTCACTTCCGTCACTACACAACGCCGTCACAACCAACGTCCGTTACTCCACCGTTACAATGTTCCTTCTCATTGCTCCATCTCATCAACACAACTGTTTCGTCCACAATTAGTTAAGTGCCAGAAACTGAAAGGGTCCGTTATATCTTCAGCTTACATTACAGGCCCTGCTTTTGATGCTATTGTTTCTGAAAATGATCCTAAATTTGAAGAATCGGATGATAATAGTAGTTTAGAGCCAATTGAAGTTATAAGTTGGGGATTTTTGTGGAAACTTGTGGCGAGAAACAAGTTGAGGCTACTTGCTTGTGTTTTCACTCTTGTTGGTTGTACCACTTGTACTCTCACCATGCCTTTACTTTCTGGTATGCATTTCTTGAGAAAGATAAAAATGTAATTTACTGTTTACTTTTGTACGACGGTACTTCCTCTTTCCATTCACTTTTTACTTGTCCAGTTTGGACTTTGCACATCCTTTAAGATATAATAATTAATATGGTTTTTTTTATCACAATACCCATATTAATTGATATTTAGTTTTGAGGATAAGTAATTAATGTAAGGGTCAAACATGGAAAGAAAGACATGTTCTCCTCTTGATATGCTAAAAGTCACAACTAAAAGTGAAAATGTGTTTTTAGTACAGTGGACAAGTAAAAGTGAACAGACGGAGGGAGTATATAACGTGAATGATATTGTAGAAAAACACTACCTCGAAGTTTGAATAGGTCAATGAGTGAAAGTTGAATAAAATTAGAACAGTATCAAATACTCCCTCTATCCATTTTTACTTGTTCATATTTGACTTGGGACACCTCTTAAAGAATTAATTAATAAAATGATAAGCTTACTATATCACCCTTAAATATAATAAATTCAATGCTTTGCCAAATGCATTGTGAAATGGTTATAGTTAATAATAAGGGTAAATTAGGAACTAACTGATAAGTTCTGTCTTGGTTTTCCAAACTGGACAAGAGCGGACATCTATTTTTAGTAGTAAAAGTGGACGGAGGGAGTATTGTGTGACGTCTCAAATTGGAAAGAATGTCGTATAAGTTGAAAAAAGACATTGCTCCTAGCAATTAGGAGTAAAGTGCGAACGTTCCCATTTTCTAGAAAGAATATATTTCATAATGGATATTTCAGGTTTTAAGCCAGTCAGATGGCGATGCAAATCTAATTTTCCATGTCAAATTTTAGTTTTCAGTCTGAAAAGATATATTCCCACAAACGGTAATATAGTAGAAATGTTTACTTTTTGTGCTTGTTAACAGTGGCAGAGCTGCCTATTGCGAAGGGGGTTCAATTGAAACCTCTTCATCAAAAAATTATACTGTGTGAATAAAGTAAAACTTTTTTATATATTTTTACATTGTCTCTCGACAAGTGCTAAAAGTTGCATTCTAGCAATTCTTCAATCCCTTTGTTAGAATTTCTGTCTCTACCACTGCTTGTTAGTGGGTTAATGATACAGTTAACAAATAATAGCGATAGTTAACAACTTAACATCTAGCCCTATATCTTAAAGCAATTAGAGTTGGAGAATTATAGATCCCTTTGGACAAGTTTATTAAACATCTTAAGAGTGAGGATGTGGAATGCTTTTATATGAGTACTCAAAAATCAGTTTCTATTGAATATAGTTCATCCTAGACCAGTTGTCAACATGTGGAGTAGCTTAGGATTATGCTAAGCACCTCTGGCAACTGCATTTTAAGATGATGGATATTTCTCTCTTAAACATGCTAAAGCTAGAGACAATAGGGACATTTGGAGAAGTTTTAAGTATTTTAGTTCACTTAAATATTTGGAATGACAAGGTTGAGTACAAAGAAATTCGTGTATTCATTGTTTGGTTTTGCAATGGGATGGTCAATACTACAGGCGGTTGCATATCTAAAATCATAGAACTATTCCAGCCAAAATTTGAAACAAATATCAGGGTATATTATTTTATTACAGGAAAGGTGCAAGTTTTAGATGTCGCATGTTAAAGTTATTTGACCAATCAGAGCCAATTGTTGAATTTGAGTTGCCAATTTCCTTTCTGTCTGCTTATTTTGATTGAAATACTTACATTTTGCCGAAAATCAAGCAGATGAAATCTGTCAGCCCCTTTCCACCCCTTAGAGTAGAGAAAAAAAAGTGTTTATGTCAATTATATTGGTAGTTCAAGATGCTATCACCATATTGGTCAAGATTATTGGTGAAATTTCAGCACAGGTGAAAAGACACTTTGATAGAGTGGTGGTTCTAGGCAAAGTTTCTTGATATACTAGTTAAAATCCTGATATCAATGCAATTGCATATGGAATCACAGAAGTTAGAGTAAATAAATGATTTATGTTTAATAATATAAAATCGAAAAGGGCCAAATATACCCCTGTACTATCGAAAAAGGGTCAAATCTACCCCTCGTTATACTTTGGGTCTAATTATACCCCTACCGTTATACTATTGGATCAAATATACCCCTCATCCGTTAAGTATGTCCAAGGTGGACATTTAATCCAATGTGGCACTAACATTTGATGAGGTGGATGCCACATATGGCATGCCACCTCAGCGCCCCTCACCCATTTATCCCTCCCCTCTATTTTTTCTTTCACCACTAAAATTTGCTTCCCTCCACCACTATTGTCACCATTACCGCCATCATGACCCCCTCAATTTATTTATCTAACTTGAAAGATGAAACTTTATCCTTTGATTTCTAAATAGTAATTAAGATAATTTTTTTTGGAGCGGACAGAGTATCTTTTGAACATTCTCTCGCATCGGAAAAAAATCACCGGCTATAGTTCAAAAGGTGACAATCTTGGTGGTGCCTAAAATGCCATGAGTAGCACTATTGACAAGGAGCCATTAATCGATTTAAACCAGCCTTCCACTGGAGCCACCGTGCTCAGTCAAAGTCAATATCTATCGTTTATCAAGGACTGTGATCCTCCTTTAATTTTCTCTGAAATTCTGCTTCTCTAAAAATCTTGAATTTTTGGGTTTTAGTTAAATTTTTAATTATTGAATTGTCTGATATGTGAATTTTTTCGGTGGAAAAGCAGAACATTCTTCTCTTTTTAGTATGTGTAATTCACTGCCATTCGTCTTGGAAGAGCTTTTGTTATTTTCAATCCAAGAATCAAAGTTTTGGTTTTTGATTTGCTTAAAATATTATATGCAGAGTTCTGACTGTCAAGCATCATGGTTATTGCTTTATCCGGTGGTCATGGTGGTAATGGTGGTGGAGGGAAGGAAGTTTTAATAGTGGAAGAAAAATTAGAGGGGACGGGTAAATGGGTTGGGGCGCTGAGGTGGCATGCCATGTGGCATCCACCTCATCAAAATGTTAGTGCCACGTTGGATTAAATGTCCATCTTGGACAAACTTAACGGATGAGGGGTATATTTGATCCAATAGTATAACGGTAGGGGTATAATTAGACCCAAAGTATAACGAGGGGTATATTTGACCCTTTTTCGATAGTACAGGGGTATATTTGGCCCTTTTCCGATATAAAATTGATGCTGTGTAGGCCTTACAATTGCCTGAGCTTATCATTGCAGGACGATTTTTTGAGGTACTTATTGGAACAAGACCAGAGCCACTGTTGGAACTGCTTAGTAAAGTGGGACTTTTATACGCCCTGGAGCCAATTTTTACAATTATCTATGTGGTGAACATGAATTCCATTTGGGAGAAGGTTATGTCTAGCTTAAGGGCTCAAATTTTTCAGAGAGTACTAATTCAAAAGGTGAATGCTAAAATCAGATTAGGTAGCTGTCCAGTTTTAACTTTATATATATTGATTTGTTATAAGATGACATAACTTTTAGTCACATCTTAAACTTCTTGAATGCTAAGGTCATGAATTATCAGCTTTCAAACCTCAAAATGCTCTTGTAGCTTGAGTAACTAGGACAATTTAGAATTGTTATCATACTACTCTCATGGATTTAAGGCATCCTTTGTTACTTTATTTCTCATGATTCCTTGGTGACTGTAGCATTCTGGTAACCTTGTTAAAAATCACTGCTTACTGCTTATAATCTTTTTGTAATGGGAAAAGATCAATTAACTGATTTACAAAATAGTTATTGATGCACCAAAAGACATATGTTGCTTTTAATGTTTGTCAAGATTAATTGTAGCATGGGAAAGATCAATCAACTGATTTTCTTATTAAAAAAAATCAATCAACTGATTTATGAAATAGTTATTTACGTGCAGGAACACATGTATTGCTTTTTGGCTTCAACTCTTTGGAAATGTTTTCCAAGATTTACTCCTGCAAACTCATTCAGCACATCCGTTTTAACGCTTTGCTTTTCTTTCTCTTTGCAGGTGGACTTTTTCGACCGTTACAAGGTACGATACTTCATATGTTGTGCTAGCTTTTCCATCATAACGAGGTAGTGCATGCCTTTGCGTGCTTGTGTGAATTCCAAACAGATTTTACTTCTATCTGTACCTAAGGTCTAAGGATGCGCTTGTTAAAATTGCTTGCTTTTTAGGTCCTTTTCATTTGGTCTAAGTTGCAGCTTTTGAGAGAACTACCTTTCACACATGCTGTTAACAATTTCCCAGTTTTATTTCAAGGAAGACTCCTCTACTATTAAGGAAGCAAAGTGCCTTTTTGATCTGGAAAATTCTTGCACCTGTGGTTGTAATGGTTTTTGATTTATTCTCCGTTTGAGTGTTCTATATGTACCTCTTTGATTTATTCTCCGTTTGAGTGTTCTATATGTACCTCTTTCTGTATTTTTCATTTCAAATATACATAAATACTCCAGTTGCTGAATAACCTTTTTCGGAGACTGGAAAACAAGGAAAAAACAAAGGAAGACTTCATGATTTTGTACAATTTTCTTGCGCAAACCAGAAGTTCATATGTTATTAGTATGCTGCAGCTAGAAGGTTTTGTGTGGCCATTTTGACCTAATGCAAGTATGAGTTATAATTTCTGAGGCAGCCTATGAGCACTGTGGTTTTGCAACTTTGAATTAGGTTTTTCAGCTATAAGAGAGATCATATAACCCTGAGCAGATGATACTATGACCTGTGCGGATGCTGTTGGGGAGGGTGGACTACTCAGTGTATACTTGGTCTTGCTCTTCTGTAGGCCTTCCAAGTTTGGCTGTCTACTTAAGACTCATATGTTTGGTGTCTCTGTTTACTGCTCTTCCTACGCGTACCTATTAATTTGTTTGGTTTTCTCCTTGTAGGTTGGTGAATTAACAGCTCTATTAACATCTGATCTGGGTTCGCTCAAAAATATTGTCAGTGAGAATACTTCACGGGATCGTGGTTTTAGGGCACTATCAGAGGCAAGCTACTCTCACTAAACAAAAGTGAGCTTTATATTTATTTTGAATCAGTGTTCTTTCTCTTTGTTTGCAAAGTCAGTCTAACATTGGATCATTAGAACTATTTCAGTGTTCTTTTTCTTGGGTAAACTTTCCCGGTGTTCTGTTTCCAAAATTTTCGGTTCTTAAAATCCCTTATTTAGACAAACTAATCTTTGCTGATTTATCTTGGAAATGTGTATACAGTGAGGCATCAATTGCATATTTCATGACTCCAAATTTTCAGCTCCCGGCTTTCCCTTAATGACGCTTAAATGCATTGTCCATTAATTTTCTTTCTCCTTCCTCCCGTCCACCGTTTGCTTTTTTTTTTTTTTTTTTTTCTGTGAGTACCTTGCATCATGATCTTTCACATCACTGGATTCTCTTTTTCATGCAGGTGGTAGGAACATTATCCTTATTGTTTGCTCTATCTCCCCAACTTGCACCAATTCTGGGCGTACTCATGCTCGCCGTGTCTATTTTAGTCGGTAAATATTTTATTTCTGATATTACTGGCTTTTCTGTGCACTCTAACAAGTTATTGATATGGCTAATACATTTGTTGAACTCACAGTTTCTCACTGTGCACTTAATAGTTGTAATCATAATAAAACAGTAAAATATTCTTCAGCTTGACTTATAATATAATTAATATAATTTATAAATTCTACTATTGTCACTTTATCTTGATTGTATTGACTATATGTGGTTATTAGTTATATCGCTCAAGATTGTATCTATCTTGGTATATCCAGAAGAAAAGAAATACGACATCAAATATGATTTATTGGTAGCAAAGGTGCAAGTAATAAATCGAAATGGAAATGCAGAAAGAAGATAGTTTGTGGGTCTTGTTAATTACTGGTATTCTGTTTTGAGTTGTCTGTGCATCTTCCTAATTTTTTTGAACTTATTAGCTCTGTACAAGAGGTCAACTGTAAATGTCTTCAAAGCTCATGGACTGGTCCAAGCATCAATAGCTGATTCTGTGACTGAATCATTTTCTGCCATTCGCACTGTAAGTTCATGATCTATTGCCCATTCAGATTTTACCTTAACTTCTGTAACTTTATTCAATTTCAGATATTCCTGTGATGCCCTTACGCTTACGACTGCACTGACCTCGTCTGCAGGTGAGGTCATTTAGTGGGGAGAAGCGTCAGATGTCAGTATTTGCGCGCCAGGTAACATAGAATCGATTTGATTTCCTTAGATTCAGTAAGGACTAGAATTGTCATAGTTGCTGTTCTAGAGATGCAAGAGTGTATTTGTTACAGGTACTCGAGTATGAGAGTAGTGGCATAAAGCTTGGAACCTTCAAATCCTTCAATGAGTCAGTGACTAGGGTGGCCGTTTATATCTCCTTGATGGCTTTATATTGTCTTGGTGGAAGCAAAGTAAAGGCAGTAAGTACTTTAAGCAAAGTGATGGATATTTATATGTTACATACAAAAAAAGATGGATATTTATATTTTCAAGAGATCCATCTTAAGCTGTAATTTGTTTTCAAGTTTTGAGTATTACATCTGGAGGCACTTTTTTCCATCCAATAGTAGAAATTTATATGATATCTCGACTCTCTTCCTCTAAGCATTTGATTTTATTTGCATATTAACTGATCATTCAAATTATATCGCATGCAGGGTGAAATGTCAGTGGGAATTGTGGCTTCATTTATCGGATATACATTTACATTAACTTTTGCAGTGAGTAACTTTTGGTGCCGTCGCTCTGTCACCTTTTTCCCCCTTTTTTATCTTCCATCATCTTCTTAACGGATCTTGCATTACAGGTTCAAGGCCTCGTAAATACCTTTGGAGACCTTCGTGCAGCTTTAGCAGCAACTGAGAGAATTAACTCTGTTTTATCCGATGCTGAAATTGATGAAGCGCTTGCATATTCTTTAGAAAAAGACATGAAGCAAAAGAAGGTCCAAGATGAGACTTTAGAATTATACTTGGTGAATGATTCTAACGAGAAGAAGCAATCTAGGAAAAGATACATGTCTACATTAAAATTTGGTAGCAGTGTGCGAAAGCTGGCAGAGACTGGTGATATCTGTCTTGAAGGTATGTACTTTTTCCATATCTGTTTATTTTGTGCTGCTTGTACAATGCTGGAAAACGTGGGTATAGTATTTACTTTGATAAGTCGTTAAACAGGGTATAGATAACCAGTTTGATTAATGGATTTAGTTCCTTTTTCGATGGTAGGTCTTTCTGTAACTTTTTATCAAGGAGATGTTCTGGTCTCCTTTCAGTAAAATGTCTTGCTTACGAAGACTTCTTATGTTTAGGTGAAACTGATCATATTCTTATCTGTTCATCTATTGTTTGTCACTCTTCCATATTGTGAAAAAGACATGGTGGGTAAAAGTAATGGAAAATGCACCATTGCTAATTATTTAGGTGAAACTGATCATATTCTTATCTGTTCATCTATTGTTTGTCACTCTTCCATATTGTGAAAAAGACATGGTGGGTAAAAGTAATGGAAAATGCACCATTGCTAATTAATAAAAGGCTTTTCATATTTCGTATGCAGGTGTTGATTTCTCATATCCAGTGAGGCCTGATGTGGAAATCCTTCGTGATCTTAATTTAACTCTAAAATGTGGAACTGTTACAGCTCTGGTGGGACCAAGTGGTGCAGGGAAAAGTACAGTAGTACAGCTATTAGCGCGTTTCTATGAGGTCTACTTTCGATTATCTATTTGAATATTTCCGAATACACGTTTTAGTGGTCCTTCTAGCAAGGTCTAAAGGTAAATACATCAGCCAATAACCTGACCTTGCAGCCAACTCGAGGTCGCATAACTGTTGCCGGAGAAGATTTGCGAACATTTGATAAGAGCGAGTGGGCGCGGGTTGTCTCTATAGTGAATCAAGTATGTATTGCTCTTCTCTCTCCAACACTCACTGTTTAAGCAGTGAGATGATTGTGAAATCTCTTCACCGAAGATTTGACTTGAAGTCAAATTCTGGATGGTGTCAGTGACTGTGCTCAACCTTGCAACCACTTTCTAGTTGTCTCTGACATGCATAAAATATTGCCTGTAGGAACCTGTTCTTTTCTCTGTATCGGTTGGAGAAAATATTGCTTATGCTCTCCCTGATGAGGATGTATCCAAGGATGATGTGATAAAGGCAGCCAAGGCTGCTAATGCTCACGAGTTCATAATTTCAATGCCACAGGTTTGTCATTTCTGAAAGGCTGCTTTCTTCATCCCACTATTTAATATTTAGTCCTATATCTGCTAATTATCTCTCGAGAAACTGACAGGGTTATGACACATTGGTTGGTGAACGTGGTGGTCTATTGAGTGGTGGACAGAGGCAGGTAGTAAATTGCTGCACTTATCAGAGCTTTAAATTTTTTTTTCTTTTCATGAGTTTGTAGAGTTCTATTGATTATGCCATCTTTGCATTTTCAGCGAATTGCTATTGCAAGGGCTCTACTGAAGAATGCCCCTATTTTGATTCTTGATGAGGTAATCTTTGACCCCCTTTTCTCCCTCTCTGTCCATTGATTATCATATTGTGAGTTCTGCGGTAGAGTTCCCGTGGATGGCTTTGGTATCTTCTATCTCTTTGTAAATTCTGGTTTAGGCCTGAATTACATAGGCAGATTTAAACTTTTCATTGTTGTAGGATTACAAGCATATTTTCCAATCTGCTTTAGGAAGACCGCGGTCAATATTTACGTCATAGAATTATACCCATCCAGCTCAACTCAAAACAGCAAAATCTGAATGACAAATTCCTAGGTATTAGATGATATTGTGATCACTGATCAGGGTGGACCTACTACATCAGTTACGGGTTCGTCCGAACCCAATAGCTTTGGTTTAGACCATGTATATGTATTAAAAAATTAGATTTCGAACCCTATAAATCAATTGATGGACAATTTGGGAAGAGAAACCAAAGATGTTTTGAAGACAGAGCCAACCATTTCCAGAAGATTAAAATGAAGTGTTTAGGGTTGTTCTACTTTTGGTGTAAAGTAATAGGTTTAGAAGATAACGAATCAATCTCTCATGTATTAGAATCTTTGTGAGATGACTCAGGATCAGATGCTTATACTTCACAAATCTGTAATTAGGGGGACTACACTGTTTTGTGTAGTCTTTACGGGACAAACATGTTACTTTCTCAAAAAAGAAATTAAAAAAAAAAAATCAATTGGGTTGTGGTAGAATTCCGAACTCGAACACATAAAGTTCAAATTTTGGATCCGCCTTTGATTATGATACTGTATATATTTGATAATATGGTGTTGCTTTCTGTGTTTTCTGCAGGCCACTAGTGCTTTAGACACGGTAAGTGAGCGTCTAGTCCAAGAAGCCCTGGACCATCTGATGAAGGGACGAACAACTTTGGTAATTGCTCACAGATTGAGCACAGTTCAGAATGCTGATCAAATTGCCCTTTGTTCTGATGGGAAGATTGCGGAGTTGGGAACACACTTAGAGTTGTTGGAAAGGAAGGGTCAATATGCTTCTCTGGTTGACACTCAGAGGCTTGCATTTGAATAATGTATAGCACTTTTGTTTTTGCTAGTTTATCAGAACAATCTCAGAGGCAGAACATGTGACTATGCGAGTATGCTAATTTAAATTGGTTTTTCTTGCTTTAAGAGTTTGTTCAACTGTGTTCGACCACACCTGAACGTTCTGATCGTTACTTCTTTCCTTGATGCAGCATGATATTGTGCAGTGAAGGGGGGGGACTATTAGGATGAAATGTTGAAAGGCTGGAGGATGGATGGATATAGCTGGAAGAAAAACAGAGAGACAAGTTCTCCCTTTTTCTTTTGGAACAAAGCAAAGTTGTACAAAGTTTACATACTATAAACAACTGATGTAAAAATTGGTATAATTGCAGTATAATGTATGTAAATCCGGTATCAATATACATACACGTCCACGTTCCAATGAATTCTACACTTTCTGTATTACAAAAATTTCAATATTGATTGTTCTGTAACTTCAAATGAGATGTAACTTCAAGTATGCAATTTATTGGCCTTTCTTTCTATATTAACCTTTGAGAGCTATACAATGTGATCTCACATAACTGTTGCTTAGCAAAGTGTCTAGGTATTGGAAAATAAGAGGGTGGCATTCATTTTTGCAAGACATTCTGTTGGAAGGCTAAGGAATGTATTCATAAACAAGTCGTCAATAGGTTCAACTGTTGCTATCCCAACAAGTTTGCACCTTCCTTCTTCATTTAGCCTCTCCCCTTTTCCTTCTCTAATTCTTCCCTTCGTTTCTTCTGACGTTAAAAGTGTCTCCACGAGCAGTGGTGGCGCTCTGTAGATGGTTCCAACTGAAAACCAGAACTTGGCCTTGAAGTCTAGATTAACCTATAAAAGTTATAAGCTTGAAAATTAGTTTATCTTTCTTCTCATGAATTCATATGTTTTTGCTAAGGACAATTAAGTCAGGATGAAGCAATGTACCTTGCCAGTTTCTTGGTTGACATATCCTCTAAGGAGTTCAGGTTCAACAGCAATCTTCAGAAAAGGGGGCAATGGCAATCCCAAGAACTTAGCAGTTGCAGATGTTAATGGAGGAATGTACAACTTTTCCAAGTCAAAATCAACAGCAATTTCCTCACTTGACTCAATCTTTTTTCCCGCTCCAGTACCTGTACCTCCTTTGGCATTATACACAAAATCTGGATATCTAGAAATACCAAGTTTGCAAGCATCAAAAGTCTTGAAGTCCACATTGTATGTACTAGTTCTTGGAATTGGTGTCTCAGTAACAACACTAGTAGACTGTGGCTGTTGCTGAGAACTTGTGATGCTGATTCTAGGTTTTAACTGAAGTGAGGAATATGAAGATACATGTCTTGATTTGGTTATGGGAAGTTGGCATGAGAATTGAGGAGTTGGTGAGTAAATTTGAGAACCCATTTTGTTAATGTCGTGCCTTGAAGAGAGGATGGAGAGAGAATTTTGGTTAAGTCAGAAAGGTTAAAGTTTGAAGATTTGTACCATTTATGTGAACCTCAAGTTGGAGTACACAAGGCCAATTTGTGTCCACGAGTGAGGACCTTATCATAACTAGTTGGGCAAAGTGTCGGGTCATTATGCATCCTTATGATTGCAATTTGCAGCCATTCATTTAGGAATAGATATTTTGGAAAATTGGATATTTGTTTCTTTTTCAATTTGTAATGTCAATATACCAAAAAGGTAGTGTGTAAATTTTAGGAAATTGGATGTTTTTGGAAACTGTTTTACTTGAGCCGAGGGTCTATCGGAGATAGTGTCTCTACCTTCACAAGATAAGATTAAGGTTGCATACACACTACCCTATCCAAACTCCACTTATGATACTACAATGGATATGTTATTGTTGTTGTTGGATGTGTTTGGAAACTTACAAAGTTCTTCTATCAAACCTTGATTTATGAACTTACAAAATCCTACCTTATTAAATTCAGGTATAGTAAGATATTTCCTCAGTTTGGTAAGGTGCACTATTTGAAATTTTCATATTATATAAAAACAAAGTTTAATAAAATTGCTTACAAGATTTTCCCTACTGATAATTGTTGACTTACTCGTAATTATGAGACTTTTTAAATTGATAATATTGTATAATAACAACATGACATTAAATTTAACATCCAAAAAGCTTCTAAATGAACATTATAGTTATTTATAGTTCAAATATTTTATTTTAAATTGGATTTTCATTATCATATTCAAATGTTAAAGTCTGGCCATCACAAGAATTACTCAAACCGGGTAGGAAATATTTTTCAAATATTTAGCGTCTTTGGCGTCTGGATTGTACTCCAAGAAGTTATTGCTCCTATGATTGTAACACATGCTACAGTAAGTTCAAAGCTCACTGATCAAATGAAAAGTTCAAAGCTTACTGATCAAATGAATTTTATCGTTTTGACATATCCTATTGGACTGTCCTGGATCTACAATGATGTGAAAGTCCATTCAGCATTCTTGTCGCCTTGTCCAATTTAACGAATTTCAAGTGTGTTTGTCTGTCCCTATCTTGCCTCCAATTAATAAAGTAAGTTCATCTTGGACAAAGATATACAACAGGTAGCACTCAGGGGCATGTCATGTGGTCAATGAAGTGAGTTATGTCATGTGGTCAATGAAGTGAGTTGAAAAATTACGAAATCTTATGCCAATTTCTAGGGGAGACAACGATACTGGGTGATTTTCTTCCCGTTTGTCCAAGTCTTGATGGACAGAGATATCCCGTCTTGTGGTAGTTGAATCTGTAAAATTGAAATTAGTCGAGGTGCGGCGGCGGATTCGACACCACGATTATAAAATAAATACCGTGGGATTAATTGAGGTACGCACACACTGATCCGAACACCATGATTATATATAGAAATTAAAATTAAAATAAAAAGATTTATAACAGGTAGTTCAAAAGTTCAATAGTAATTGAGGAACCACTAAAATAACCCTACTGGCCTCAAATTATTCTTCAAAAGTTAAATTGACACTGCCCTGAAGTTTTAGTTGTAGAACTTTGAACTTCAACATTGGCTATTTTTACACTATCAAATCTCTGGCACATTTTTAAGTTGTGACTATTTTCAATTACTTTACCTACGTTGGATATATTCTAAATGGCAGCCCTAAAAGTGGCTAATAGTATAATTTTTACTTTAAAAACACAACTGTACAAGAAGCGTACCCACAAGGACAGAGAAAAAAGGATAATAGAGTCGTGGAAAGCATAAACATGACAAATTATGAAAAGAAAAAAAAAATTATTAAGTTGTATGGTCCCGCCACCATCCATATTCACATCCACATTTCCCATTATTATTGTCAATGTCCAGGCTAATTGACTGTATTTGCACCAATATTTGATTCTCCATGGCCATGTGGGGTGGAAACAAGACCACTCCCCAAAGCCCCAATCTAAAAAGAGAAACCCCAAAATACTGTAGTTTAAATAATAGTTTGGGACATGTCAACGCGGAAAAACCCCATCATTTTGTCTACCACATGGTTGCACAATGAATAACTAATACTATATTATTACTTGAGAAACCAAAATTAAAAAAAACCACACCCAAACAACTGTAAAGTCAACTCTTTGGCAATTACAAGAAAGGACTAATTGTATTCTTGAAGTAAATGAGAACACAAGCCACATCAAAACGTCAACTCTTTGGCAATTACAAGAAAGGACTAATTGTATTCTTGAAGTAAATGAGAACACAAGCCACATCAAAACTTTAAGAATAGAGTTTATGTTTTGTGCACTGAGAGTGTAAAAGAGGTTTTGCACTATTAGGTCAAGTTGACCTACAACATGTAGCTCTCCGCATCAAGCATGATAATAGTAACCTAGAAAATAGACTAACAACCTGCAATAACCGATTAAGAGTTCGTTTGGATTGGCTTATGGCTTTTGTCTTATAAGCTAAAAGTCATAAGCTACCAATTACATAAGCTAGCAATTCTAACTTATGACTTTGGTTTATTTTTGTTATTTTGGCTTAAAACAATTTCTTAAAAGCACTTTTTTATTTTACCCAAATACTACAAAAGTGCTTAAAAGCTATTTTGGCTTAAAAGCACTTAAAATATGCCAATCCAGACAGGCTCTAAATTGCAGTGATGGTGTAACTTTTACACTATCAATTTATATACAACCTAAAACTCTTAAAGATAATGTTTTACATTCATCCTGTGCAGCATTTTTGAAACTAACTCTAATTAAAGACCTTGCAGTAATAGAAGGCTATTGTTGTTTATATAAGCTTCAGGATTTGAGAAAACAAGTCCATGCAACAAGTCAAAATGTATGTCAAATACGGGTATTGGGACTACAGCAAATGAGATGCTACACAGATGCCAGATCGCCATGCAAACTCGTCGGATATCAAGAAATATAAACATTCTACACATTTGAACGCCTCATAAGCAATTAACTCACTACCCTTCACATTAACGATGAACAAAAGCTTTGTAACTCAAGAAAACATCATTTTGTGTTACCACATTACCAAAATCAAACTTGCGAGTTGCGAATAAGCTTGAGGGTTTAATCCAGAAGCTCATGAAATCTAACATGTTACGTGACCTCATTAAGTGAAACATAATGGTTAACGATTCTTTTTCTCAGCACAAGCTACTGTCAAGTTCATCTACACTTTCAACAGACAAGAGAAGACCTGAGTGATGTGGCAGTAGGAAGACACGTGCACGATGCCCATCGGATAACTGATTCAGTCACCACAATATCAATCTGCTCAAATTCGCCGAGACCAATTGTATGGTTCCTCCTGCTCTGGATGCCTAGGGTTCTGGATCCATTTGATCCACTCTTTCTAACTTCTGCTGTCTTATCTCTTACCACTTGCTCAAAGCCTACAGGAGAGTCTGACAGCATAAACACCTGTTCCACGCTGGCATCTGTGACACAAGTAAAATAGGTTTTAAACTCGGGATAATTTCATTTTTGGACCGTTCGAAAGAATAATAGCCAGCAAATGTATAGGCTTTGTATATAAACTATAAATATACATATTGTATACACAAAATATACATAAATATACATATAATATACAGAATCAGTGTATAGCTTTTGTATATTTTGGCTAGAGCCCGTAATTAATTTCAGCCGATGGGCCAAAAATGAAAAATTCCCTTTAAATGCTCGGACTCTAGGCAGCCATATAGTTTGGGATATAGTGGTCTTTTAAGATGAAATTAAAACAAGAAACTGTAAAATTACCTTTATGAAGTAAATCTACATCAGATGTTGTAACAGATAAATCAACTTCATAACTCCCTTGATCAACAACTAAACTCGAGCCGAAGAATGTAAAACTCGGCAGTGTTAGAACAGGAGAAGCAAAGTCATGGCCATTTGGTCCACCGGTACTACTGAAAGAGAATACAGCGGATCCATAGGAAGTTGTTGAGTGTTCTGTTAGTAACGTAGAAAATGATGTCCGGCATGTGAATTTTGGCGATTGGGCATCAATTAAAATGGCAGAGCCTGTCCCAAAACTGATATCCTGATTCCGAGCCATAAGAGAAGAGCAACAGGAGGAGCCTTCATCTGAATGCACTTCAAGGCATGGCTCATTGAAATGCGGAGAGCTATCCCGTACCCATGCATGATCTGTTAAGAGTGAGATTATAAAGTTTGAGGTAAGGCAAAGAAGTAAGCTGCCCAACTGATACATCCTCAACTACTTCACTACTGAGATAAAAGGCAAAACCTATCTCAATCAGAGAAAATCAGTTTAGGAATTGGATCTTCCAAAGTTAAATTCCAGCTTACGAAAGAAAAATTCAGTCCATCGACTGAGGAATTTCAAGTATTCATCTTGAGAGGCGGGTTGATAGCACACACAAGGTGTGGTATCAAATATGATATATCATGCAGTAATAAGAATGATTTTGAGAAGAACGTAAAATAATAAGTCCTTCAGAAATGTACAGATCTGATGCAGTAACATTTCTAATGAATTCTAGATATTCTCGTTTTCACAGTTTCTAATCCACTTCTACTCTTACTAGGTTCATTCTAAATTCACAAGCAGATGTGCTTGATCTTTCTATCCTTTCCAATCAATTACTGATGTCCGACACAAATAAATTTGCATTCTCTTGATGCATCAAACGTCATTCATCAGTTCTAACTTCTATCTAGGTAACAAGTATTTTAGTTCGATATTATATCTAGCATTGATAACCTACCTAGAATTTGCTGAGTCGTAAGCCTCTGAGAAGGATCTGTACATAGCATTCCTTTAATCAGCTCTTTTGCTGAAGACGATATTGTATCCCAGCGATCAGAAGGAAACCGCAAATCAGCTGCCCTGACAGCATCAAAGATCTTTGACTTTGTCTTCCCCCAAAATGGTGGTATTCCACTAAGAAGAATGTAAAGAATAACACCAGCGCTCCAGATATCAGCTGCTTGATTATAACCTCCTGCCAGGACCTCTGGAGCTATATAAAATGGGCTGCCAACAGTACCTTGCAAACTTTGACCTGGACAAGAAAGTGTGATAATGCATAAATTTTTCAAGAATATGTATGATCTTTTTTTTTTTTTTTTTTTTTGGATAAACATGGTGTCCGGACCAGCTTCCTCCCATCGCACCTCGAATAATTCCACGGGATACCTGCCATCCCCCCCTCAGCAACAGGTATTAGGTAGCTCTGTCCACCAAGGCTAGGACAAATGACAAGACATCACCTAATGTTTTTTCTCTGCTGGGATTTGAACCTAAGACCTCATGGTTCTCAACCAACTTCATTGACCACTAGGCCATAACCTTTTCCAAGGAAAAGTATTAATATTGTTGCATATTAGGTTTTTCAGAGGAAAAGAGAAATTACCTGGCTTGATGTAGGTTGCAAGACCAAAATCAGCTAATTTTATCGGAGAAGAAGAACCCTTTGTAGCCAAGAGAATGTTCTCCGGCTTAAGATCTCTGTGTACAATGCCTTTATGATGACAGTACATCACCACTTCCATTAGGTCACGGAAGAGAACCCTAGCCTCAGCCTCGGAAAATCTACCATGCCTCTCAAGCTGGTGGAAAAGTTCTCCCCCAGCACAAAGCTCCATTACTAGGTGTACATAATCTTCTTCCTCATAAACCGCCTTGAGATCTACGACATTCGGGTGGCCAGAAAGCCTGGTCATTATTTCAATTTCAAGCTTAACACTTCGCACATCCTCCTGAGTCACCAGTCTATTTTTAGCAATTGATTTACAGGCCAACACCTCTCCAGTGAACTTGTCAGAGCATGTCCTAATTATCCCAAACTGGCCCCACCCCAGCTGTTCTCCGAGAACGTAACGATCATGCAGATTAGCAGTATGACTCGCATCCAAAATGGTATCACTCAGGTTTGCAACTTTATAGCAACTACATGAATTAAGTGATGATTCAGTGTTGCTGTTGCTGCTCTTGGCAACAGCCATACGAGAAATGAACCCGATATATCCAGAGGATACTAATCAAGATCTCAACTTTCGTTCCTCCAATCTTGAAAATATTGACTACCTTGTCGAAGATAAGCCTTTCCAACAGTGGAAAAACAAATTTTTCCAAGTCAAAGTAATTGATTTTGGTTCACATAAGAATAGACCATATCAATTTGGTCAACATACTAAAAGTAAAAGAAGCTTCCAACAACAAGATGGTAAAGTCGAAACACATGTTCTACATAAGGCATTCAACTAATCACAGTAGAAAATCAAACTCAAAGCTGCAAACTCTTTCCATCCTTGTAGATCAGCTGGATCTGAAAAGTCAAACACCACAAATTCAATTCCAAATTCACACACTACAAATAGTAGTTCTTACTCTTTATAAAACAACAACTTTCAGAAAAAAACCACAGTAGCAAACAAAATTCAGCTAATCATATCTTTGGACAGATCCTACAACCGTCACAAACTTAAAAGAACAAAAACAACAAACCAAAAAACATAAAAATTCAAAAAAATGTACTCTACACATTTTCACAACTAAACCAAACTAGCCAATAAAATCACACTACAGTTCACCAAGAAAAACAATTCAGCAAACACCCATTAGCAGAAACCACACAGAAAGAAAGATGGCTAATTCAACCTGACCTGGAAAAAAAGAAAAACAGCCAGATCCATATGTTTCAAGAAACACATAAAAAGACTACAACTTTATACAAATCAGAGATAGAAGAAACATATATGAAGAGAAGGGGAAGCCAAAATGCCAAACCAGAAAGTGGGTATGGAATTTGTTTGTCCACAAACCACAGGAGAGACCACCTGTGGAGTGGTCGCCTTCAAGCTTAAACCCAACCCCTACACACAATAATAAAAATTGTATATTTGAGTCTTTTGCGTTGTGCTATGTTGTTTTTTTTTACTACTACGACTATATATTTTTAGTTTTCTTTGGTGCTTTGTTGTTTGGTTGGGTTCCTTTGCTTTTTGAATTTTAAAGGTTGGATTGGATTGGATTTAATTATCATTGTTTTTGATACCTATTCGCCCTAACCTTTCTGCGTTGTGTATGTGTACATAATAATGCAGATACCACCTCTTTCTACTACTTTAAACGTGACATCATCCATCAGCTCTGATGAGGTCAATTTTAGGTGGACATAAATATTGTAGGTTGAGTTTTTAAAGAAAATGAAGATTTTTAAAATTTGTTATTTTAAATATATTATAGCAATTGAGTAGTTATAATTTTTTTTGAAATTTATTATTTTAAATATGTCATAATATATGTGTGATTATAAAAATTGTCCATTAAGGTTTGAAAATGGCTAACTGCCAAATTAGATCAATTCAACTATCATTGCTCTAATTTCAAATGTAGAGGCTCCCATTATGCTAGTCAATGTAGGCCCATCTATGTTGTAATGTCATATACATATGTATATTTAAAGTCATTTGTTAGAGATTAAGGAAGGCAATTTTTGTAAGAGTTGCTGAAAACCAAGCAGCTTTTGTTGAAGGGTGGTCTTTAATGCGCAATGTTTTGATCTGTCATGACCTCTTGAGACACTATAATAGGAAGAAAAGTTCTAAATATTTGATGAAAATTGATAAAGAAGGTATATGACATGGTTAGTTAGGAGTTTCTGGAAGAGGCTCTAAAAGGCTATGGGTTTCGTGGTCCTTTTGTTTAGTTAATGATGTGATGTGTTATTTCAATTAAGTTTATTGTCAAAGTGAATGGAGAGGGCATGATTATTTTGAGAGGAAGACAAGGGAATAAAGTACGTGGCTAGAGTCCTCAAGGAAAATCTAATCTATCGGATTTCCAGTTTCATCCAATGTGCAAATATGTTAGGGTCACACACCTAATTTTTGCTAATGACTTGATGCTATTTTGTGAAGACAATATGTCTTCTATCAACAGAATTATGGACTCACTTTAATGAAGTTCTGGGCTTGTGGCTAATCTGGACAAATCAAGTATTTTCTTGGTAGGTATCAATGTGGCAACTCAATAGAGAATATTGAACAGTATAAGTTTTCTTTAGGCTCCATGCCTACTAGATATCTAGGGTTGTGTTTATTTTCCAAGAAGTGGAGTAAGGTGGAATATCATCAATTAATGGATAAAATTATAGAAATGAAAGAATAAATACTGGCTACTATAGATAACTCTCTTATCTTTGATAGATTACAAGTTATTAATGTTGTACTTGTCTCTATTTACAACATTTGAGACCTTGTGTTTATTTTACCTGTAAGTGTGATTATAGACATAAACACAAAAATGCAGGGAGTATCTCTGGGAGAACTATAGGGCTATAGAAAATTATCACTTGTTGCCTGGGATAAGGTTAGTATCCAAAGAAGTGTGGTGGTCTAAACATAAAGGGGCACAGACAATGGAACATGCCATCTATTGTTAAGTTGTTGTGGCAACTAGCTACTAAAGAAGATGTTTTATGAGTTAAATAGTTCATGAGATTTATATGAAGTCTTGTCGGATTAATTGGGAGCATCATTCACCTCAACGCTGTAGCTGATACTGAAAGAAACTGAATGCACTAAACGAGAGGATCAAATATTTGGTACAGCAGAGGCAATCACCAGTTAACTACTAATGACACTTACAATGTCCAATAGTTATATTGCTATGCTTGGAACAATGATCAGACTGAGGAAGCAGAGCTACTTTGGAGTGCTATGATGCTACTTAGACAGAGATTGGTCATGTGGCTAGCTTATCAGGATAAGCTGTTAACTAAGGAGAAATTACAAAGATTACATATACTTGTTGATGGGGCAATGCATGTTGTTTGTGTGACATGAATGTTCCAGAGACTCACCAACATCAATTTGCTGATTGTGTTTAGATTAATACTGTTCGAGATGCCCAGATCAATTGGACTGGTATTTTTCTTCCCTAAAAAATGCTAGGTTGAGTTTGCATTGGATCAAAGGCAAACATTAGAAACATTTCAAGAAGGAAGTAGAGCTACTATTGGCGAAGCTATCATTTACTTTACCTGATAAGGTAGGAATTGAAGGTTGTTTAGGCAATTGAGTGTAAAACAAAGTTCATTTTTGCACAGATACATAAAAAACTTAGAGAGGACAAGCATGTTCTCATGTTCTAGGAAAGCCAAGAACTGTCAAGTTTTAATACATAGACTTTGTAATTAGGAGTCATTTTGTTGGTTTTGGCTACTTTTTCTTCTCGTGGTTTAGCTCTTTTGGGCACCCTTCCTAGAAGGTGGCTTAGAACTCTAGATGCTCTTAGTTCGTAATAAGCTTTCTCATTTGTTATGGTAATATTCACAGTTTATTGCTAACAAAGAAAGTTTAGGAAAACTCAGACTTAAACTCCCAAAAACTAATAAAATTACCAATAGATTTTCTTTGCTCAGAGAGGAAGATAATTAACCAATAATATGATGAAATATCAAATATGAAATAAAAAGGAAGAACAAGTTTTATTATTATATGTTACTTTCTAAAACTCATAGTTTTACACAAATAATTAGAAAAGAAAATAAAAGCAATTATTAGTTAAATAAAAAAGAAAGAAAAAGAAGTAATCCCGTCTTATATATCGGAAAGAAATAATAATCCCGTTACTTACCTGGTCTGGTCGCAAAGTTTACGCTGTCGTGGTTTTTAGTTTAGTACTATACAAATACAAAATTTGGGGCCCCATCCTTCTTCTCCCCTTACCTTACCTTACCTTACCTTACTCCTCCAAATTCACTTTCTTCAACCCCCAAAAATTAGGGTTTCCCAGTTCACCAAAACCCTAGCAATCAATTTCAATCTGCTCTCATATCTCAATATCCAATCATCATCAATTCATTTAATCAATTTCATTCCCTGCTTGTCATGATCAAACCCAAAATTAGGGTTTGTCTCCCAAAGATCCACTGAGAAGAAGAAACTCCCAAATTCAACCATCACACAGAGAGTATTGTTAATGGAAATGGATGGAAGCAAACGCGTGTTCCAGCGGTTAGGTCCTCCTTCATCACAACAACAACAAGGGGACAACAACAGTAATAATAACAGACAGCCAAAAGTATGTATTCATTGGAGAGCAGGAAGATGTAACAGATTTCCGTGTCCTTTCTTACATAGAGAATCACAAGGACCACCACCGCCACATCATCAGCAACAAGGGAATAATGGGATGTCGTCATCGTCGTCGAAGCGGCCTCATGGGTTTTACGAGAATGATAATAATAATAGAGGTGGGATGCGAAGGAATCCCAATTTTAATAATACATGGGGGAGAAGTGGAGGTGCAGCAGTTGTCAGGAAAACAGAGAAAGTTTGTAATTATTGGGTTAAAGGGAATTGCACATATGGAGATACATGTAGGTATTTGCATTCATGGACTACTGGAGATTGCTTCACATTGTTAAGCCAACTTGAAGGCCACAAAAAGGTGATTATACCAACAATTCCAGGACTCATTCTCACTTCTTTCGGTATTGGTTGGAACACTGTTAGGGGTCGTTTGGTAGGGTGTATAAGATTAGTATTGAATTGGGTCTATTAGTAATGCAGGGATTAGTTATACACTTTATGTAAGGTGGACACATTGTTTACATTAAGTGTATAATGTTGTATACCGTGTGTATAAGCACTGTTGTGGGAAACGAAAAAAAAAAAAAAAAAGAGTTGGTTATGCGAATGTAAACTGAAAATATGGATATTTTGGTGTAATATATTATGTTGGGTTGTGAATTTATTTGGGTAAAAATCCCTTAATTAAATTGGTTATTGAAACAGGTTGTTACAGGGATTGCTTTGCCATCGGGCTCAGATAAGCTTTATTCCGGGAGTACGGACAAGACAGTACGAGTGTGGGATTGCCAGTCTGGGCAGGTTCTCCTCATACTTTTTTCCCTTTCGATTATTCGAGAATATAAAACATGAATCTTCTCTTGTTTGCTTGAAATCCCGATATTGTATAAAAATTCACCGGGAAAAAGCTAAGAAATAATGTTACTTGCTTGGCTCTGCTTCTTTCCCGACTATGTGAACTGATCACCTTTCTCAAGAATAGTACAGTTATCTTTTTGTTGCATCATATCTTAATAGCATAAACCATTCCTGAAAGTGCAAGAGGGGAGTGAATTGTAATTTTTCTAGTCGACTATTAGGTTCAGTAGTCAACTGTGACTGAGATAAACAATACTGGAAGTAAACTGCAGAAAGTAATTGACTTAGTCCAGTCCCCTTGGGTTGCAAGGGTTTTCTCTGTAGCTCTTGGCAAGTGTTCTTCGTGCAATGATGTTAAAGTGGAGCTCCTACGTCTACATTCAAACTCTAGTAATTTTTTTGATACAATGCCTCTCCAACTACAATTTTTCTCTCCTCTCTTTTTTGTGTACACAGTATATCACTCAGAAATACAATGCGTATTAAAAGTAGAGCAAAGAACTTGAGAAGCTGAGATGAAAGTATATTTGTCTTTGTCTTTGTGTGAGCCTTTAAATAGTGTGAGCTTGATATTGAGGCTCATGACAGAGATGGCAACCCAAGAGTCTCAATCCCTGGTACTTGATCTCTTGGCGTATAGTTTCTTGAATTAGGGGTCTTCCTTTTTGAACTTCTGCATATTATTCCCTTCATGCGGCTGCTATGCGGATACATCGACCCTAATTTGGTGTTGGGTCTTTGTCTTTTGTAATTTGGCACTTTGCTCCTCTTTTCCTTGTTGTACCTGCGTAAAGTCATCATTAAAATCTGCACTAGCAATTCCAAGAATAAGGAGATTCTTTCTCCAGTTTAGCTTGTTAAGGTCATAAAATATGAAGCTTCTGCGTTCCTGAAATAAGTAAAACGGAAAGAAAAGATTGATTCAGTTTGACAAGTTGTATGAAAACAAGGTGTGAAACTCTAAGCTTCCTAGAAAGGGGAAAAAGTAATTTTGAAGTTGAATTTAAAGGAAAGACATCTTGTCAATGTGATAAACATTCTTCCATATTTCCATCTGAATGGTAGTTAAGTAGTCTCTTGCCAAAAAATTTCCACTGGATCATGATTTGTTCTCTTTGTTGGACTGTAATTCTCTAGCTTTGGAGGATCATGAAAGAATCTTATGC
Organism: Lycium ferocissimum; assembly: GCF_029784015.1. Taxonomy (NCBI): domain Eukaryota; kingdom Viridiplantae; phylum Streptophyta; class Magnoliopsida; order Solanales; family Solanaceae; genus Lycium; species Lycium ferocissimum. The sequence goes on from NC_081346.1 coordinate 26,397,094, forward strand.
TGTGGTTTCCTCCTGTTGTAGTGTGCAGGGGTTGTCGATTTTGATGGTGAAGTAGGTTGTATGCTGAGTGAAGGGCCATGGATTTTTGTGGGAATAACTAATCTTGTCAAGGTGAGCTGTCAAACATAATTATTTATAATTATGCTTTCTTTACTGGAAGTTCATATCTCTCTCCGCAACTTGGGCATCCCGTACATAGACATATGCAGATCTATTTGCAAAAATGTACAACACTCTTAATATAGTGTATTCCATTCCTTTCTTCACGGATTGTATCTGATAACTTTACAGGCATGGAATACTCAAACAGCAACTGACCTCAGTCTTAATGGGCCAGTTGGACAAGTCTATGCTCTTGTTGTTGGCAATGATATGCTCCTTGCTGGTACGGAGGTAAGTGTGTATGTTTACTTATATGTTTACTAAATAAAGGAAAATCGAACATAAGTATGCATGTCTATACAACCTGTTGGCTCAGTCTGTAAATTAACTGGGAAGTACTGCAGGATGGGATATTGGCATGGAAATATAATGGGAGCACCAACAATTTTGATCCAATCAGAGCATTGACTGGACACACCCATCATGTGGTATCACTGGTCGTTGGAGCTAATAGACTATATTCTGGTTCCATGGACAATTCAATAAGAGTAAGTTGGTCGGAGTGCGATGTGGATTCTTATGTCATCTTATGTGTAGCTATTTCCTCTTGATGAGTAGATACAGCTAGGAATTTAGAGTTCTGCATTTTGACCTAAACTTTGCAGTTGCGACCTTTTTGTTCTTATTACTGTTGGTATTGTGTCTTCAGGTATGGAACCTTGAAACTTTTCAGTGTCTACAGATCTTGACAGATCATACAAGTGTTGTTATGTCTGTTCTATGCTGGGATCAGTTTCTTTTATCATGTTCACTGGACAAAACGATAAAGGTTTATGTTTGTTCTTTTTCTTGAAACTCAGCCGTCTTAAGCTTATCCAATATTGTGTCGATCTGATTATGCTTGTCTTTATAGGTCTGGGCCGCTAATGAGAGTGGGAACCTGGAGGTTACATATACTCATCAAGAGGAACGGGTATGTGAGACTGTTTCGTCTGTCAACATTTACTTTCTGATGCTTTGGTATATGCTCACATATCATCTGGAAAAATGTATACTAGAAGTATTAATTTAGTCAAAACTGAAACAAACTCATTCAGTGAAGACCAAGTTTTAAAATTTACCTTCCCGAAATGATATGCTAGAGCAAAGAGAGAACGTAGAAAAGAAAAATGGACGGAAGCTTAGGATTATCAATTTGTTTGATAGGGAAGAGTAAAATGGTTTGAGGTTATTTTTGATGAAATAAATATCTACTTGTGTTTCAATATACCTCCTAGAACAGAAAGTCATACTACATTGACGTTATTGAAAGTTATATAGAGTTATTACTAAAAGAGTAATATATACATAATACATGGTAGAACTAAAAAGAACTTGATACAAAAAAAGGGTAGAATTAAAAAGAAAACTGATATCTTTTTTTTTTTTTTGATGAAGTAAATGATTTCATTGCAGGCATCAAGCAGATGCATAGTAGTTACAAAAGTAGAATAGCAAAAGGGCCAGCTCTCCTTTATATAGCTAGTTAAGGGACAGGGAGCTGACAAAGTTCAGAAAGGTAACAAGGGCATCTAATGGAGATAAATAAACCCAGCTATATAAAAACATGAGGCATTTAGCTTTTAAAGATTGGTAGGTAGTTGATACCCCATCAAAGCATCTTCTATTCCTTTCATTCCAGATACTCCAACAGATAGCTGTAGGGATCATCTTCTTGATTCTCTTGATGGCACTATCAACTTTCCAGCAACTCCAGCTTACAAAAACATCCCTGATACTCTGAGGCATGACCCATTTGAGTCCAAAAAGTACTAAAAACATATTCCATAAATTTGCTGCTATTGGACACTGTAGAAATAAGAGGTTGTGAGTTTCTGCTTCCTTCATGCACATATAACATCTGTTAGCCATCTGAAACGTCCTTCTAGCTAGATTGTCTTGAGTCAAGCAAGCTTCATGAAGTGCAGTCCAGCTAAAGCAGCTGATCTTAGGGGGCAGTTTGATCTTCCATATAAGCTTCCAAGGCCAATGAGCTGTAATTTCATTCTGTGGGCCTAGAAGCTTGTATGCTGCTTTAACTGAGAACTTTCCGTTCCTTGTTTCTCCCCAATTGAGTTGTTCTGGTGTTTCACTCCTTCTAAGGATGATGTTCCATGAATTTCTTTCTCTGTGTTGTTGAACTGTAGAGTTTGGCTCCCTTGATAACTGAAACATGTTGGGATAAGCAACCATTAAAGGGATGTCGCCTAACCATTTCTCTCTCCAAAATCTGATATGCTGCGCATTCCCTACTACTAAGTGTTGGTGTTGTGAGAACTCCTCCCATAACTTGCTTATACTTCTCCAGACACCAACCCCATATGGCTCTGTTGGGATATTAGAGCACCAGTGGTTTAACGCTCCATGCTTGGCAATAATTACATCCTTCCAAAGGCTCTGCTCCTCCTGAGTGTATCTCCATAACCATTTCATTAGTAGGCTTTTGTTGTACAGTGATAAGTCTCTAATGCTGAGGCCACCCAGCTTTTTTGGTAACAAGACTATTGGCCACTGCACCAAATGAAATTTATGGTCGGTGTTATTCCCTTGCCAAAGGAAATTCCTTCTAGTTTTGTCCAATTGCTCCAAAGCCTTACTGGTAATGGGATGTAGTGACATACTGTAGGTTGGGATGCTATCAAGCACGCTGTCAATCAATGTTAGTCTGCCCCCCATTGATAGGTACTGCATTTGCCAAGTAGCAACTCTCTTTTCAAACTTCTCGATGACTCCACTCCAGATGCCCCCTGTCTTATATTTAGCCCCTAGTGGAAGTCCTAAGTATGTGGTTGGAAAAATACCAGTTCTACAACCCAGTATGTTTGCCAGTTCCTCAATATTCTGCACTTCATTTACAGGATAAATCACACTCTTGAGCATGTTTATATGGAGACCTGAAATTGCTTCAAATATTAGTAAGGTTTAGATGGAGGATCTGCTCTCTGTCAGCCCCACAGAAGACCAAAGTGTCATCTGCATATAGCACATGGGAGATGTTGACTGCTCTATCCCTTCCTATATCAAAACCAGTTAGCCATTGCAATTGCTTGGCTTTGTTCAACATTCTACTCAACCCTTCCATAGCTAGTATGAACAGAAAAGGTGAAAGGGGGTCACCTTGCCTCAGGCCTCTTTGTGAAGAGAAAAATCCTACTGGGCTTCGGTTGATTAGAACTGAATACTTCACAGTAGAAATGTTGAACTGAATCCATTTAATCCACCTATCACCAGCCCCCATTTGTCGGAGCATAGATATGAGATAAGACCAATTCAGTTGGTCAAAGGCTTTTTCGACATCTAATTTGCAAAGTAATCCAGCACTCCCTTGTTTCAATTGCCAATCAAGCACCTCATTAGCTATGAGTGAGGCATCTGTGATTTCTCTCCTCTTGATGAAGGCATTCTGCTGACTTGAAACCAGTTTCCCCAACACTCCCTTCAGTCTTCCTGCAAGAACTTTAGCAATGATCTTGTATATGCTTCCAATTAGACTGATAGGTATGTAATCCTTAAGCTCCAATGCTCCTTTTTTCTTAGGGATAAGTGCAATGAAGGAAGCATTACAAGACTTAACCATCCAGCAATGTTGATGGTAGTGTTGCATAGCTGCTAACAAGTCTGTTTTAATAAATTCCCAAGAACTCTGGAAAAAGGCCATAGTATAACCATCAGGCCCAGGGGCTTTGTCGGGGGCACATGATTTAATGACTGCTAGCACTTCCTCCTCTCCAAAAGCTGCTTCTAGGTTACTGCTTTCCTCTGCTGTGATGGAAGCAATTCCTTCGAAATTGATAGTAGGCCTCCAGTCTTCTTGCTCAGTGTACAGTTTTTTAAAGAAGTCAAGTGTTCCTTTTTATTGTCTCCTTATCTTCGATGATCACATTGTCCACCAGAAGTCTATCTATGCAATTGGATCTCCTATTAGAATTAGCAATCTTCTGGAAAAATTTGGTGTTCCTGTCCCCTTTCTTGAGCCAAAGGCACCTAGATTTTTGCCTCCATGAGATCTCCTCTATCTTGGCCAGCTGTTGTATCTCAGCTTTCTGACTTGTCAGTTGACTAGCCTCCGTGATGTTCAATTGTCTGCCTTCAGTGTTTTGCTCTAAGATCATCAATTCATCTAGTACTGATATTTTCTTGCCCCAAATAAATGGTGTTGGAGCAAGAAATTAGAACTTTTTAACTTTTAGTTTGTCTCGGATGATGATTGGCTCTATTTTATTTAAAATACAAAGTTATATTTGGAACTGCATAAAAAATTACAAAACACTCCTTTAATATTGAGATATTTGATTTTTTTTTTTTGAGGAAGCTGTAGCAAAAAGATATGTTATTTGAATAATTACTAGAAGAATAATATATACATGGTAGAAACTAAAAAGAAAACTGATATCTTCTTGTCCCAAATAAATGGTGGTTGGAGCATGAAAGTAGAACTTTTTTAACTTCTAGTTTGGTCTCGGATGATGAGTGGCTCTATTTTGTTTAAAATACAAAGTTATATTTGAAACTGCAGATTTTTTTACAAAACACTTCTTTAAAATTGAGATATTTGAATTTATTTGAGAAAGCAAAAAGACAAGTATGTTATTTGAATATCGAAATTGTAATATCATCGTGTAAAACGGTTCGTAAGGGAGTCAAGGATTGAAATCCTTCTACAGGGTCTTTTGGCCAAGCAAAACTTGTGATGAAACTTATTTATTATGAAATTGAATTCTGAAAACTTGTGTGTTTTGCTCTGATATTGTATACTGATTATGTTGAAGTTCCTAAATAAAGACAGTAACTACTCAAGCTATAAAAGCTAAAATATAAATTAAATTCTACACAAATATTGATTTATTTTGATTTTTAAAACAGATAGAATCTAGAAGTTAATTTATTATTCAGCTTTAATAAGAAAAGATATGAGAATATCATCTTACAAAAAAGAAATAAGATAGTTGTCTATGAGATCAATCAACCGTTTTTTCTCTGGATAATGTTATTGAAAAAGGAAATACGCCTAGCGAAACTACTGGGTAGGTGGGAAATAGAAGTAAAAGTGAGCAAGTTTGTAGTGATGTTGGACAAGAGATGTAGGAGTGTTACGAAAAAAAAGTTGTTGCTTGGTATTTTATTTCGTTGATTTGGACGAATAAACACTAGATCTAACAAACAGGGGAAAAGTCAGAAAAGGTGGTGGAGGATAATACCAGCCTGCATAACAAACATCTGCATAACAAACACCAGATGTTTTCTCTGCAACAAAACAGGGAAACTAACAAACATCTGTTTCTTCATTGTGAGTTCACTGCCCATCTTTGGGAAATCTTTATCAAACATTCTAATACAAGATGGATCATGCCAGAGCACACTTCGGATCTGTTCAGTTGCTGGATTAGAAGGGGAGGGAGCAAAAGTCAGAAAAGGTGGTGGAGGATAATACCAGCCTGCATATGGTCGACTGTGTGGAGAGAAAGAAATGGGAGATGTTTTGAAGATAGATCCAATTCTATTCAGAAAGTTAAATGGAATTGTATTGTATCTTTACTTTTTTGGTGTAAACAACTTTGTATAGAGGAAACAGATCAGATTGTAGATTTACTAGGTTTTCTGTAAGTCTTTTTTCTTTTCTTTTGGTTACTCACTTTTTGGAGGTGGCCAGCATACCCTTAATGCTGAGGAATACAACTTTACCAGTTTCAAAGAAAAAAAAAAAAAACACTAGATCTAAGCTATTTCCTGGCATATAAGGCCCAGTTCAAGAACAGAATGGAAGAAAGGCCTTTTGTTAGAATTCACGTTGAAAGCGTTATGGAGCTGGCCATGAGTCATGGGTGGTGATTTCAGTACCAGCAAAGACTAATATTAGTGTGGACAGGTGCTCTCAGAATTACAAAGCCAATTTAGATTTTTCAGAAGGGTTTTGGATTTCTCTTTAAATGGTCCTCCTTTTCGTGGAGGACAATTTGCATCTTAGAAGTAATAGGGATACCTATACCTTAGTTTCTAGACTTAATAGATTTTGTTCTATCAAATGTACGAGATGACACTTCTAAATTTTGAAATCAAAGAGTGTAGCCTGGAATTTCATTTGATCATTTATCTGTGTCTTTACTGGAGTTTGGGAGTGTGACACCACAAAAACATATTTCAAGATCGACTGATTGAAAAGACTGCTGTGCTAGACCTGGTACCTTATCCCACAGAGTTGCAATTTGGAAGTGCATTAGGAGTCTCCGGGAAGAGTTCCTAGACAGGGTCTGATCTGATAGGAGGAAGGCTAACTTTGTTGTCACTTGTCAGATATATTGATAGACAATATTTACTTTGAAAGACAGGTTGCCAGATTTATATATGTTTGTGGTTAATGAAGAAAGTTCTCTACCAGGATGTCTCAGTGGATAGCAAGTAGAATCCCCAATTTAGGACGAACTAGAATGACTGGGAGATTGATAGAATTTATTTTCTTTTGGAACATTAAAGGAGGTGTGCTTGATTATGTGGACGGTTGTCCAGACGTCCATCTTGTAGAATATCTCTGTGGAGGAATTGGATCTGGAAAATTCAAAGTCTGGACAGATTCGCAGCGTTACTTTTCTTCTAGAACAGTTAAAGGAGGTGAGGTTGATTGAAGACCGAAGTGATTCTTTAAAGTGAATGCTCTGGTATGTTTTTGGGGGCGGGTGGTAAATTTCTGTAAGGTCATGTTTGAGACATTCTAAATAGCCTTGGAGGAAGATAAGAAAGCCAATGCACCAATAACAGTAACTTATTTTGCTTGTACTATCCTACAGAATGCTTGATTGACACAGAACGATTTGCAGAGAAGCTGCGTACTGTGCAACATGGGCTCTTTTTTTTTTTTTGGCGCGGGGGGGGGGGGGGGGGGGGGAGGTTGAGTGGAACATATTTTATGAGTAGTCTACAGAAACAGTTTACATCTGGTTGCACTGTAAAAGTATGTGGAGAAGCTGGTGTATGTTCCTCAAACTTAATGGAGGACATCCATTAAATTTGGAACTTGCAGTATCCAGATGGCAGAGACAGAGGAAGGAACTGAGAAAAACCTGGATTCATTTTAGAATATCTTGGACAGTTTGGCATGAAAAAATATCATAGGGGCTTTGAGGAGCATCTTTCTTAAAGTTGATGTCGATAAAATGTAAAGCTAACTGTTGAAATAGTAGGAAATTTGAAAGTCCTCTAATATTACTTACAATAAGATAAACCTCTAATATACCGCACTATAATTATTTTGGTGATCAAATAAGTTTTTTCTTTTATTTCAAGTTTTTGGAATTTTGAGAAATATTTGATTTGTAGTGCCTTTTTACTTACAGTATTATTTTTTGTTTATTTCTGAATTTTTTAATGATATCTTCTTAATTTTGAGAAATGTTTGATTTCTAGAACATTTTATATTCATTATTTCTGGTTATCCATCTTCATTTCTGAAAAAAATAGCATGTCGGTGCCCGATATCAGCCAACAATTTACACTTTTTTTTGAGTTTGTTCCCATATTCTAACATCAATCTGGCAGAGGAAATAATTGTTGTGACAACTTTGTAACTCTAAACTATTGTACTCAAATTTTCTCTACTGCTTCGCTGATTTGAGTAAGTTGCATATAGAGCAGAAAATGAGGCTTGGCTGCTTTGTCTGTCCCAACTCCAATGATGTATTGTTAGATGTCTTTTTTTTTTTTTTTCCCCTTCTTTGACAAACAATGAGAGGTTCTTTCCTTTTTGGAGACGTTCTCTCTGTCATTTAACAATGTTATCTGATCTTCAGGGTTTGCTCGCCCTCTGTGGCATGCATGATTCAGAAGCAAAGCCTGTATTGCTCTGCTCTTGCAATGACAACACGATTCGCGTCTATGATTTGCCATCGTAAGCTTCACACTCAAGTCTCTTTGTTGTTGGAACTCATAATTAGTTCTTATTATTGAATGGAGCTTTTAACACCATTACTTCTTCTGGTTAGCTTTTCCGAGAGGGGGAAGATATTCTCCAAGGAGGGTGTCCGTCGAATCGAGATCGGTCCTGCTGGTTTATTTTTTACTGGTGATGAATCAGGTCAAGTTAGAGTCTGGAAGTGGTCAACTGAATCCAGCACTAGTACATCTTGAGAGGGTTGCTGCATTTACAGCGATACTATTTTTATGTTGCTAGCCAGCAATTATCTTGTTTTTCTTCTCCCGGTGAGAAAATGTACCAAGCAAGGAACATATAATAAGATAAAGAAGTACCAGTTTTGATTTTCAGAGGTAGAGTACTCCGAGTCACGTCCTAGCAGCGTAGCTTAGAGCCTTGCCATTTTGTTGCTTTTAACTATTGAGTGAGCTCTTGATGGATCCAGGCATATTTTTTCCTAGTCTGGTTTGTACTCGAAATCATGATGTATTCATGTAAATCTCTGGAGGACATTTCTGGTCTGTCCTGTATTGTTTTTCACTGAGTTATGGATGTAGCTCAGTCTTGTGTACCTTGAATAAGTATACTCTCGTATGCACGAGCGTTCACGGTGAACAATGTTTTTACGCACAGAATCAAGCATTCTTATTTAAATTAGTGATCTCAATGTTTCGCTTTTAGACGCGGTAATCGAGTTCCGCCATCGTCCTAGAGAACGAGAGGACAAAACGTAATCTGAATTAGAAAAAATAATAGTGCAAGTTTTGAATCAAATTTGAACCCCTGGTCAGAGTAATTTGATTTGAATTACTTATAACAAATCATTGTAAATCAGGTTCTCAGGTGGGTTATTCCGACCTTTTATAATTTGTCGTATTTATTTTCAGTTGTACACATTAATTTTGAGTGTTAAATGGGCAGATTGAATTAAATTGGACGAATAAAAATGAGTCGAGTTAATAAATGAACGAGATTAATCTGCCCAAATGTTATTTGGCTTGTGATGGGCTGAGTCAAGATTTGCTAATCAACACAACTTTAGATGGACTGAATTGAACGAGTCAAAGTGAACTAATTAATAAACAGACGGATCATTAAACTTGGACGAATTGGACAAGTCATATTTCGTAGACTAATTTTGCCACCACTAAAATTAACTTACCACCATCTCAACCTAAATCACATACTCCATAAACAATAATAATGTCAGAGCGTGTAGATAGGTAAAAAATAGACATTATTGACATATTCAAAGATAACTCTTTCCTCCTTCCTATGGTAAAAGGGCACAAAGTGAGGAAAGTTCTAATGCTGATCTACCATGTCTTCGCCTATACTTACAGAAGTCTTCCTTGCCCCATTTTTTTTTTTGTTAAACTGCTTTATCACCACAGTAAACGTTTATCGCTCGAGGAAAAAAAAAAAAAAAGAAAGTAATGGACAAGTCCCATAACTGTGATCAGCAAAGAAACATCCAATACATCACTTAGCTATTAGAAGGCTACTTCAGATAGTCAGATCTGCCAATCAACTATGTAATCTAGGAAACAACGAGCCTCTACAATGAACTTCGTGAATAGTGAGACGCAGTATAACACCATTTTATTCATATAAGTAATCTTAAAACTTAAAAGTAACTGCGATAGTAAAACACACACGACACATGGTTAATTAAAAGAGTAATATCTTTATAAATCGTACGATATGAATACATTTTCGGTTACAACTAATGACACATTTTACGTAAATTATTGAAATTTATGTACTTTAAAATGTTAATCTGTACACAATTTATTTTTCGTAACTCTTTAGATTTATTTTTCCATATTTCTATTTTTATTTTTAAATGTTACGTGCGAGGCACATGTATAAAAATTAGTATACTAACAAATGCTGTAGTAACATTTTTCTTTTCTATTATATATAAGCCTCTAAGGGGGAGACAAAACACAGCATCAAATACTTGTACCAAAAGCTTTATAAATTGTACACACAATGAATGTTTATCTTAAAAAAGCTATATAACTTGCCAGACACTTTACTCAACTATTTTTTTTATCCCACATGGACATAATGTATGTCATAATAGACTTAATATTTATTCCCTTCCCATGTATAGATGTATGCGCTTCAATTTTAATTCTCCGACACATTTATTTCCTCCGTGCACTTTTACTTGTTCACTTTTGACTTTTCACCTTCTTACTGAATATTTATACTCTTCTCATGTATAGACGTATGCAGTTCAATTTTAATTCTCCTACAAACACAAATTTATTTCCTCCTGACACTTTTACTTGTTCACTTTTAACTTTTCACGTTCTTTAAGAATTAATAAATTCCACGTGGATATCCGTCATAGCACATAAATTATCGAATATTTATTCTCTCTCATGTATACACGTATGCACTTCAATTTTAATTCTCCGACACATATTTATTCCCTTCGTGCACTTTTACTTGTTCACTTTTGACTTTTCACGTTCTTGCTGAATATTTATTCTCTTCTCATGTATAGATATACGCACTTCAATTTTAATTCTCCAACACATTTATTTCCTCCGTGCACTTTTACTTGTTCGCTTTTGACTTTTCACGTTATTTAAGAATTTAATAAATGAAGTACTCCCTCCGTCCCATATTACTTAGCCCCATTACTTGACTTTTCACGTTCTTTAAGAATTAATAAATGAACTACTCCCTTCGTCGCATATTACTTGATCACATTACTATACTTGACTTTTCACGTTCTTTAAGAATTAACAAATGAAGTACTCCCTTCGTCCAATATTACTTGGCCACATTACTAAAAATATATATCTATTTTTTTATTCTATATTTTTCTTATATTTATTATATATAAACGCCCGAGGTGTACGAATACAGCAATAATAAGTTGTACAAAAAGTAATTGAAATTGTACTATAAGTAGGAACTAACATGTGTACATTTCAGAAGTTGAACATTAATTCTACCTCTTGTATATTTACTTTTTAAGTCTCCACAGGTCCGCAGTATCTTAATTGTCCTTTCATTTCCTTCATTTGGCATCTACTCCCTCTGTCTCAATTTAAGTGTCTATGTTTGACTAGACATAGAGTTTAAGAAATAAAGATAGACTTTCAAATTTTATGGTTCTAAATTAAAAATTTGTATAATATAATAAAATATCATTTGAATCTTGTGATTATAAACTTGAGATGTAGGATATTTGAATTGTCAACTTACTAAATATGAAAAGAGGCGGACATAACCAAAATAAGACAATTTATTTTTATTTTTTAACAACAAACGCCCAAGTGGACGAACACAACAACAATAAGTTGTACAAAAAGCAACTGAAATTGTACTCTAAACAGGGATTAATATGTGTACATTTCAGAAGTTTAACATTAATACTACTTAACTTCTAAAAGTTAGTACAAAAATCCAGTATTGAAGAACGACGACGAAGAAAAAGAACAGATAACATAACCAAGGAAGTTAGATGTCGTATACAAATTAAGAAGGGGAACACGTGTTGTAGAAGAAGGAAAATTGAAGTACACATGTTAATAGTAGAAGAGCAAATAAATGAAATCACCAATGAGATAAGCCCAAGTGTGATTAGGAAAAAAGGGGCTAAGTGGATAGTACAATTTATAATGCTTCTGGTGCAATTGTTTAAAGCAGTGTTCGTAATAAGAGGAAAAGAAAAAAAAAATATGGAGACTCGCTAAGGAGAATCGCGATATCCTTTGCAAAATATACAAATCATAAAGACTAATTAAATTGAGTAACCAAATTAATAATGTTGGATCCCGTACATCGCACAGGCATAGTTTGCTAGTAATATATATAAGTGCCTTAAAGGGACGAACACAGCATACCCAGCTTGTACCAAAAGCTTTACAACTTGTACACGTAATGAATGCCTGTACCATAAGCTATAGCTATATAACTTGTACATTTTACCCAACTATTTTTTAATCCTACGTGGACATATGTCATAGTGCTTAATATTTATTCCCTTCTCATGTATAGACGGATGCACTAAAATTTTAATTTTCCGACACATTTATTTTCTCCGTGCATTTTTATTTGTTCACTTTTGACTTTTCACGTTCTAACTGAATATTTATTCTCTTTTCATATGTAGACGTATGCAGTTTAATTTTAATTCTCCTACACAAATTTATTTCCTCCGTGCACTTTTACTTATTCACTTTGGACTTTTCACGTTCTTTAAGAATTAATAAATCCCACGTGAATATATGTCATAGTACTGAATATTTATTCTATTATGTATACACCTATGCAGTTCAATTTTAATTATTTGACACATATTTATTTCCTCCGTGCACTTTTGCTTGTTCACTTTTGACTTTTCACGTTCTTGCTGAATATTTATTCTCTTCTCATGTATACATGGATGCACTTCAATTTTAACTCTCCGACACATATTTATTTCCTCGATGCACTTTTACTTGTTGATTTTTTACGTTATAGACTAATACAGCATCACCAACTTGTATCAAAAGCTTTACAACCTGTACACGCAATGAATGCTTGTACCATAAGCTATATAACTTATACACTTTACCCAACTATTTTTTTATCCCACGTGGACATATGTCATAGTACTTAATATTTATTCCCTCCTCATGCATAGACGTATGTATTTCAATTTTAATTTTCCGACACATTTATTTTCTCCATGCAATTTTACTTGTTCACTTTTGACTTTTCACGTTCTTGCTGAATATTTATACTCTTCTCATGTCTAGACGTATGCAGTTCAATTTTAATTCTCCTACATAAATTTATTTCGTCCGTGTACTTTTACTTGTTCACTTTTGACTTTTCACGCTCTTTAAGAATTAATAAATCCCACGTGGATATATGTCATAGTACTGAATATTTATTCTCTTCTCATGTGTACACGTATGCACTTCAATTTTAATTCTCCGATATATATTTATTTCCTCCGTGCACTTTTACTTGTTCACTTTTGACTTTTCACGTTGTTGCTGAATATTTATTCTCTTTTCATGTGTGGACGTATGCAATTTAATTTTAATTCTCCTACACAAATTTATTTCCTCCGTGTACTTTTACTTGTTCACTTTTGACTTTTCACATTATTTAATAATTAATAAATGAAGTGCTTCCTCCGTCCCATATTACTTGACTTTTCATGTTCTTTAAGAATTAATAAATAAAGTACTCCCTTCGTCCGATATTACTTCGCCACATTACTATACTTGACTTTTCACTTTCTTTAAGAATTAATAAAAATGAAGTACTCCCTTCGTCCAATATTACTTGGCCACATTACTAAAAATATATGTCTATTTTTCTATTCTATATTTTTCTTCTTCTTATCTTCTTATATGTAAACGTCCAAGGTCGACGAACACAACAACAATAAGTTGTACAAAAAGCAACTGAAATTGTACTCTAAGCAGGGATTAACATGTGTACATTTCAGAAGTTAAACATTAATTCTACCTCTTATGTGTCCACAGGTCCGCAGTGTCTTAATTATCCCTTCATTCCCTTCATTTGGCAAGTTCTTCCTTTGTCTTAATTTAAGTGTCTACGTTTGACTAGACATGGAGTTTAAGAAATAAAAATAGACTTTCAAATCTTGTGGTTCTAAATTAAAAATGTGTATAATTTAATAAAACATCCTTTGAATCTTGTGATTATAAACTTGATATGTAAGATATTTGAATTGTCAACTTACTCAATATAAAAAGAGGCGGACATAACCAAAATAAGATGATTTTTTTTTTTTTAACAACAAACGCCCAAGTAGACGAACACAACAATAATAAGTTCTACAAAAAGCAACTGAAATTATACTCTAAGCCAGGACTAACATGTGTACATTTCAGAAGTTTAACATTAATACTACTTCTTATGTGTTTACTTTTTAAGTTCCCACGTGTCCACAGTGTCTCAATTGTCCTTTCATTTCTTTTATTTGACATATACTCCCTCTATCTCAATTTAAGTGTCTACGTTTGACTAGACACGGAGTTTAAGAAATAAAGATAGATTATCTTGTAGTTCTAAATTAAAAATGTGCATAATATAATAAAATATTCTTTGAATCTTGTGATTATAAACTTGACATGTAGGATATTCGAATTGTCAATTTACTAAATATAAAAATAGGCGGACATAACCAAAATAAAACAAATTTTTACAACAATTGAGAAATTAAGGGGAAAAATAAGACCAAAAAAAATATGGAGACTCACTAAGGAGAATCGCAGTATCCTTTGCAAAATATACAAACTATAAAGACTAACTAAATAACTAAATTGAGTAACCAAATTAATCATATTAGACCTCGTGCATCGCACGGGCATAGTTTGCTAGTACGAGTATATTTATGGACAAGAAAGGATGCAGGGTCTACAACTTTTTGATCAGGTTAAAGTCTAGTTGGATGTCTTCATGAAAAGTTCAATGTATGTTAAGTAATGGGAAAATGGCCAAATTTACTCCAACTATTATTTATAGTAGGGGTGTACATGGATCGGGTTGATTCAGACTTTTTAAATACCAAATCAAACCAATTGTGTCGGATTTTTAAATTTATACACTAAATCAAACCAATAAAATTCAGGTTTTTCAACCTCGAATTTTCTCGAATTATTCGGTTTTCTCGGAGTTTTCATGTTTTTTTCGGAATAGTCTTGATACAAAACATATAACTTTTATTTCAAATATTTCTTTAGTCCTAGTAAGATACAACTATATAATTAAGGTGTTTATTAAGAAAATAACACAAAATGTGAGAAGAATGATGACATTGTATTAAAATATTCAACAAAAGCTAATAAAATCGGTTAAAATAAATATTGCTAATTAACAAGCTATAGAGAAAATGACTATAATCTAAAAATACTAAGTCATGTTAAAATAAGTACGACTAATAAGTATTAATTACATGACAAAGAAAAAAAACTTAAGTTATGTATTTTCACCCTCTAAATCAATTATGCAAAACTAAAGAATAAATATCTAACATTATTATCATTCCTAATGGTAAATTGGATGTCTTTTTTTAGCATTAGTGTTGAGTCGGTTTTGGTTTGGACTTTATTTGAGTTACTAACATCTATAGGATATAAAATCTATTGACATTCAAATTCTAAGTTCAAGCTTGAATAATATGATAATAGATTAAAAAAAAACTACGAAAAAATTTAAGAAATATTTATGAATTACATTACAAATAAATATTTTTATGTATAAAATATTTTAAAAATTGAATACATGTAATGTCGGGTTGGTTTGGTTCGGTTTGACTTTTTCTAGGTAAAACCAAACCAAACCAGTTATGGTCGATTTTGTTTTTCCAGCACCAAACCAAGTCAAACCAAACCATTAGTCGGGTTTTTTTTTTCTCGGTTTGACTCACTTTATCGGTTTGGTGCGGCTTGTCGGTTTACTTTGTACACCCCCAGTTTATAGTTTAGATTTACCCTTCATTAGAGTTTTGGTTCATATTTACCCAGGAGCAAGTTTAGGTGCAAAAAATGAGACACGTGAACACATGGTCTCTCCATAAAATTAGGTATTTTATGTTATATTTTCTAAAATTAGTATAATACTATCTGTTGGAACACATGGTACAAAAAAGCTAAATGGTGCACTAGCGATCAAGCCCACTTAATACATTTTTTTACTTTTTTTTTTTTAATAGTGAACTCATGTTCCTGAAATCCTAGATTCGCCTCTATATTTACCTTATCACTAACGGATTGCTGACTAGGACATCATTTGTATACATAGTTTTTCTTTTATTTTAAAAGATACCAATTGAATTTTGCCATATAATTTTTTTTTATAAAAAAATAAAATTACAATATCTAATCTTCTTCTCTGTCAAACCACCACTTCCCCTTCTTCTTCTTCTTCTCCGCCACTGTCACCGCCTTCCACTAATTTACTAAAAAAATCGATAATAAGAAGTTTATGGTGCATTTCTTTGAGACTCCTCAATGGAGGAAAAAGCAGCAATTTATTGATTTTATCTTAAGATTTTTGGCTTCTCTGCTTCTTGCATTTGCAAAGCTTTTGTAGAGGATAAATGCGATTAATGGTTTATGGAGGTCTTTACATTTTTATTGTTGTTTAATGTATTACTCGTTTTATTTGTTTTTTCTGGAGATTTCAATGGGAGAGGTGGTTTATTTAAGATTTGGAATTTCGCGAGCTAGATATAAATTTGACGGCAGTGTTGGTGGGCAAAGTGGGTTTTCCGTTGAATGGGTGGGATGAGTTTATAATGGGTTCGGGTAAAAAGTTGGGAAGTAATAGGTTATTTCTTAGTAAATTAACCGTTGGCGGTGGACGATGGTGACAGTACCGGAGAAGAAGAAGGGGAAGTGGTGGTTTGACGGAGAAGAAGATTAGGTATTGTATATTTGTTTTATAGAATAAAAGAAAATTATATGGCAAAATTCAATTAGTATGATTTAAAATAAAAGAAAAATTATATATACACTTGGCGTCCTAGTCAGCAATGCATTAGTGATAAGGGCATTTTTAACAAGTTTCTTAAAGGGAGGGGCAAATATGAACCAAAACTCTAATAAAGGGTAAATCTAAACTATAAACAATAGTTGGAGGGTAAATTTTGTCACGCCCCAAACCGGGGGAGGCGTGGTCTGTTGACACCCAATTTTGTCCCTCCTTTATTCCCATTTGTTTCCTTGGGCTTTTAGATTAATTATATCTAAATATTTTATTTTCACTACTATTTTTATTTCTACTATTATTAATATCTTGTTACTTCATTTTCACTATTTTTTACTAGTACTACTTTATCACAAATTTTAAATGGTTCGTCATCGTTTCATTTTAGGATTCGTACTCGTTAAATTAATTTTTACTCTATGAACACTAATTACTATTTGTCTTCATATAACATATTTTTATACTAGTTGCTAAGGCAAAAGCCCAAGAATAATTAAATAGAGGGGAAAGACCAACAATTCTCAGCCAAATAAATGACCCAAACTCTTTTGAACCAGCCAAATTAATGGCCCAAATATCCTAAACTACCCGGCCAGCCCATTAGCTTCTCTACCCGATCCAGCCCATACCCTCGACCCGACCCGACCGGCCCAACTACCCTTTTAACAAAAATGAAACATTAGGGTTTCATCTCTCCTCCACCCGCCTCCCTCCCCTTTCTCTTTCTTCTCCTCTCCATTATCAGCAAAGGGCTGAACTCCCTTTCAACAATGGCAGGATTTAGCCATGCCATTTTCGTGCAATACTCTGTCTTCTCCTCCTTCTCTCTCTTCACGCCTCACCCCTCTTCCTCTCTCCTCCATTTTCAGTGAAAATCCGAACCCCCTTTCTACCCTCACAGATTTGTTACCCCCCCCATTTTCGTATAATCACTTTCCTCTGTCATCTTCAACGGTCTTGGTCGACACAAATGGTCAAAGAACCCTTGAAATTTCTGAAAAAAAGAGCTACTTTACAGACTCGATTTCAAACGGGTCTCTTCAGTTTGTTTGGAGCCAAAAAGATCGAAAATTCAAAATCTGAAACCCTAGCTTTTACCTATAAATACGTCTCTAAATCCACAGAAAGGAAGAAAAAAAAAAGGGACTTTACCACAGTGGACTTTATTTTTTTGATTATTACTCAAAATTGAAATTTATTCAAACCGAGTTCTTTCGGGTTTCAAAACAGTAGCCGCATATCACTCGAAGTCATTACATTCTCGTACCATCGAAATTCTGGGTGGAGTCGTAGCACCCTTAGCTCGTCGTGTTCGAAACATAGATTCGAGACGTCGACGCCCCTGTTCACTGCACCCGCAAGAGGTAAACTCCATCCCTTTATTCGTGATTTCTTTCGTTTGAGATTATGGCAAAAAATGAAATATATGAAAAATAGTGAAACAGGACTACTGTTTTGGTTTGGTCAATTAGGAATCCTGTTCCTTGTTGTGTTGGAATCGTATTGTCGAAATGTTATGAAAAGCCCTGCTTAGGTGCTTTGTGTTACTGGACGTTGACGAATCATGGTCATCGAGTTGAGTTTAAGGTCATATTTTTGGGATGTGTTAATTCTGAGACAAGAATGATAGTTGTTTGATGAAATGCTTGTGAACTCTATATTTGTTCAAAGAAGATTTAGGACAAACTGAACTGTAGGATAATTAAATAATTAAGAATTAAGGTGTTCTTGTTGATACAGTTAGCATTCGAAGACGATGTTCCAGTAAAGTTGGCATTTGTAAGGTTTGGTGCTAAGTGTTAGTATGGTTTAATCTCAAGGATGTTCTGGTTAAGCATTCGAAGTTGACAATTGGTTTCTATACCCAATGCAATGATAGTTGAATAACCTTTGTAGTTCTACTCTTTAGTACTGAATTCTTGGCTTGGAGAACTTTTTGTATTTTGTGTAATTGTGGGGATTGCGGTTAACTCATTAGGTTTACGCCATATGTTAAAGGCGGTCAAATCCAAGTAATGTTGATATTCTACTTTTTCTCCAGTTCGGATGATTATGTTTTGGAAGGAGCAGAACTCCTAAAGATGCTAAAATTAGTTCATTATTGTTGTCTATTTGATTTGGTATGATGATTAGTTACCTTATTAAGTATGTTTACTAGTTTAGTTTGTTCTAGATATGAGAGTTATATTATGTTTAGATAAATTTGCCTTAATAGGGTCGTATATGTTAGCTCAGTTGGCTGTTAAACATGCTGGTCATAATCAGATTGAATAATGCCCCTATCGTGTTTAATAGTTAAATCTGTTTGGTGCCTAGATTAGCTTAGTTCAGTAAGTCTTGTATGATCTTTTTATCCAGTTAAGTATGATTATGTATTAATTAGCCTAGTTTGTTTAGAACACTTATGCGTTGGTTCGCTTAGCATGCTTACTTGATGGCTTAGATTAGTTATGTTCCAGTCAAACATGCTTATATGTTGTTTTTTTTTTTTATTGCGGAGTCTCTGGACTATGTCCAAATATTTGATGTTTGGTTAGACCTCTTGCTTGTTTGGGATTTGATCAGTAATAACGTGGTAAATTTGTTCAGCATGATGTTGTGTCACTTCGTATGTTTGTCCAGCATGTATATCTTTTCGAAATTAAGTCTGTTGTTATTTTGGAACCTTATTTTGTTGGTTATGTTTGCTGTTTTCTATATGATGTATGGGTAATTAAATTCTTATTCTTGCTCCCACCATGATTGAGTGTATATTCCCTGAACAAGAGGATTTGGTTGCTTTAATTTCCTTTGGGATTTGACTGTACCTATATGTGAGACTTGAGAAAATTTGGCCATTTACACATCATGCGTATATCATTGCCTCTGGTTGTTTGTTCCTTTTCCTTCTCCCCTGTATACAAAGCATATTTGAGTTCACTACTCTTCCTTCTTTGAGTTATGATATTTTGTATCACTGAGTATCTAGACTCATACTAATCTTTTCTTTTGTTTTGTGCATGACATCTCGCATACGAGTCCGGGGGACTCGTCATCTCCCGCATTCGATGTTGGGCTAAAGCCCAACGTATCTCTCGAGTCATCCGATCCGCAACTGTGCAAAAAATGATATTGGGCCGAGGCCCATATAGTATACGAGGGGCAGTGAACAGCAACAGTCCTAGAATGGGCTGAGCCCATTAAAATCATTTTACCCTTCTATTTTCTTTTTGTGCATTTAATTCGTGTGATATGACTAACACTTGTGTTTGTTAATTTGGATGAACTTTAGCAAGTTAGTGGGGTTTAGTCTAGCAATGGGTAGTTAATTTAAGAAAGACTAATAATTAATGCCATAAATTTCATTCTCGTCTATTTATGTTTAAACTGTTTATAGTATTTACAATATTTATTTTCATTAGAATAATCGATTTTTCAAATAGTATGACCATATATCTTGAGTCAAAGGAATCATGCTATACTTTACTATCTTAAAATTTTCAAAAACGTCACTAATATGTAAATATTAATCCAAGTATACTTTAATAAGCATTATTTTATCCGACTATGCATACCTTAGCTGAATATGAATAAAGAAAACTCATGTCCTTTGTATCATATTAAAAAATGAAACTAGATTTTGTTTGCATTATCATATCAAAACAATTTTATTCAAAGTTTCAAATTCGCTAAACTTATTGCTTATATAAAAGCCCTTACATTTTCAAATTCACTTTCAATAAAACTTAAAGTCTCTTTCATATAAATTATTATATTTTACGAGTCCTATTTTTAATAACATCATTACATTTTCCTTTAAAACTTTAACAATATTTATAAGCTATTTCCCAAACATTCAAAATATTATATTCACATCTTAGCCTAATTAAATTTTAGTCCGGCCGGATTAACCATTATTAATGGAACTTAGAGGATGCCTAATACCTTCCCTCTAGGTTAGTTGAACCCGTACCTAGAATCATTTGGTTTCGCAGACTTTAAAATAAAATCAACTCTAGATAATTACTTTAATTAACCTTAGGTGCCCTAATTCACCGTAAATAATTAGGTGGCGACTCCTAACTTTAATTAACCCCGGAATTACCCGGATGTTGTAAACTATTTTGACCCTGGTTAAAATAGGGTATGACAGCTTGGCGACTCTACTGGGGAATCACTTAGGTTCTAACCATAACGGACTTAGGTTAATAAATAATTTGTAGAAAAGTTTTGTTTGTTTGCTGTATTTTGCCTTTATTATTGTTTTCCTTATATACTTTAAGTGTTTTATTGTTTTATTCATTATGTGATTTTTCTATGTAATATGTATATTATCGCTTTCAACTGGCATTCCGTTCATATTTCTCCACTCCCCGGAAAATTCACACATATTCACACACTTAAAGGGTTTCGTGGTTCGCGGTCGCGCACTACTAAATTACCCTTTTAGTTGGATTGATCCGGTGGATTTAGTCGATCGGCGGTGTGCAATGCACAACACGGACTTTCCACTCCCAAGTTGTCCACTTGGGGGAACCTTGCGTTGTAGGAAACCAACTCTTAGTCAACCTAGCGTAGAGCGAAACCAAAATCTTGTAAGGACATGCATCATTTTAAGCTTAGGAAGCTTAATACCCTTGGTGTATTAAGTTCATTAGTCAACCTTACCAAATGTCCAAATGAGTCTATGACTTAAGGAATTTCACCATGTTGTGCATTATTTAAGGACAAATGAGGGAAATGGGCCAGTATTATAGAAAATATTTCAAAAACCCACCTTTT
>NC_081346.1:26418476-26540256 GCF_029784015.1 Lycium ferocissimum
CCTACCTTTGGTTCAACACCTTCAAAGCTAGGTAGTTCCCACTTGAGAGGAGGAATGGCCAGTCTATTGACTCTGGCATCCTGAACTGGCAGTGAAAGCAGTCCATCTGTTGCTGGATTTTCATTCTCAGAGGAACGGCCTGCTCTGAATGTGTAAAGGGAGGTTCCTTGTTATCTTATCATCCATTAAACTGGCAGGAAACTGCAGCTTATGCAAGCATTTTGAGATCATCATGATGATGAGGACGACAGTGGACAGGTAATAGTAGCACTGCAGATTTCTATTACTTGCCAGGAAAAATGATCATTTTGATGGATTCTATTAATGTTTGCACATTTGCACCATATTTGATACTACTAGAAGTTTCAATAAACCAATAAATTTGTACAACATAAACATAGCAACATAGTACTTTTGCAACATTTACTCATGAAAGACGTGATATTTCATCACATTATTTATCTTGATCTTATCTGTATTGGAAATTTTGATCTTTCTACTTTTCTGGGGCATTCTAGTAGTTGCTTCGCAGTCAAAATAGAGTTGGGGTAATTAGCTATTACAAATATCATGTAAACAATATGTGAAAAATGGTTATACCTGCTACTTTTTTGGCATATATTCGATGTTCCTCTATTCGTCTTTGGTATTTGTATCTTGCTTGATGAAAAAGAATGATCATTGGTTGTATGTTTGTAAAGTGATTGCAGTACTGACACTTGCAAAAGTGAAATTTCCTTATCAATGGATTGTCGACGAATAAGAAAAAACCCTTGCCATAACTACTGGAGCTCATGATAAGAATGCCAAAATTTTCTTAGTTATTTTTCCTCCTATTGTATTTTCTTCCATTGAAACCCTTCTCTGGTGTCATGTGGACCACTGCTGGTTTTTGCTATGTTTTACCCCTCCTTTCACTACTTACGATTGCATCCCCTGACCATATGCTTTTGATTACTAACTTTTTCGTTTTAACTTTCTTGTTGACGGAAGATAAAGTGATGACGAAACGTATAACTTGTACAAATCTTTCCATTTTCCAAGTCGATCTGATCCATTCGTTCGTAGAGCTATTTACTTAATCGACATTTCTGGAACACCTTATATCATAGGGGCGAATAGTCAATTTTGAAAGAACTTATTGTCAACCTCTTTCAGATATGAATCTATCTTATTCAGAAGGGAAGAACTTGCATCAGTATCTCAATTTCAATTCAAACATGGGATTGATTCACAATCCATGTTCTGAGAAAGATTTATCATCCGAAAGAGGAAAAAACGGAGTCTTTGTATAAAGAAATGCGTTGAGAAAGGGCAAATATCTTACTTTCTTATCACTTAACCATTCTTTAATTTCCAGAAGTTTCATTTCTCCATACAAGTTGCATTTTCAAAAGCTGGATGTTAAAAAAAAATAAAAAAATTAATCTCTCTCAAACCTTGCAGAGAGTATTCAGAATGACAATCAAGCTTCAGCTGTTTCGTACTGTGGTGGTGCTTCCAACTGGACAGATGCATGAGTAAGAACTTGAGTATTCTCTAATATCTTCAACTTAATTTCCACTTGTGCACTGATGTATAAAAAATTTTAAACTATGAATTTAAAATCCTTCGTCGGCTGATCCAAAGTCATGGAAAGGTCTCTCAAGCGTGAAAGTAGTTTAAACTATGAATTTGAAATCCTTTGGTATCTTCCCTACAAAACTAAAAACTGGTTTATTTATTTTTGTAAGAAACTTCCATAAGACCTTAATTAACACAGGCAGAGAAGGTACATATAATCCATTTTGCTTCATAGCTGGATGTCATTTACATTAGCGTACGCTCGAAACTTAAAAAGTGAGTGTTGTATAAACTTTATTTTTACAAGGTAGATATTTAATCCATTTTGCTTCATAGTTTAGCTGGATGTCATTTTACCAATGCATATATATGCCCAATTTATTTGACTCTGAAACAATAAGTGTGTATTGTGTAATTATAGTATGTTATGATAGTACGTATTATTTGAAAATTGTTCCAAGATCCCCTGGTTATGCTTCTGTTGAGTTTTAGTGGAACTAGCTAATATAGACTTCATTCAATATACCCCTCCCAAAATTTTAAGCCCTTTGACATCATTTTGCTGGAAAAATTAATAGCGAATAGGCTTGCAACGCTGCAGGTACTATTCGCGGGCTTGATGGCTATGATTTTAATGAGCATCCCTTGAGGGTGGTTAGTAAACTCTATTGTTGTATGACATTTTCTTTGTAAATCGTCATAATAGTAGATATTGTATTTTGAGCTACTCCTTATCCTTTCCAAATATATTTTTCAGATTCTGGAACGTGGTTATGTTGGGTCTACTTCACATTGAGAAAACCTACCCAATTTGTAAAATAGTTGGTTCACCGAGGTCTAATAGCAATGATATGAACTTATTTGAACCTTTTGATATGTATAAGGAAGCAATATTCATGTTTAATGAATAGTCTTCCTATGATTCTTTCATTATTTTTGTCAACAAACACTTATGTTGTCTGTACCTGAATCATATCAGCAAATGTCCATTAAATGAGTTCATGAAATTGATATTGTAGTTGTTCTTTCAGATTCGTTGATATCTAAAGACAGTCTTATTAACTTTTTATGTTCCGGTGGTACAAGTAATCAAGTTGAGCAACGCTTTCATGTTCTTTTATGCAGGTTCTATCGTGCAACTGGGAAAGCTAGCTGCTCGAGGTGCTCACGCCGACTCGCCAACCTAGAGTTACTTAAAGTGTTTCATCAATGGAGAAACATCATTAATATTACTTAGGGCTGAGATGCCCATTATTTAATCATCTTGATTTGGAGTCTTTTCTCTTCTTTTTTTTTTTTTGGTTATAAACTTTCATTTGTTTTCTTTGTGGGAGTTCACTTTCTATTATCGTCATCACACACTGAATACATTGATATGTGGCTAAAGAAAGAAAATGTGAGCTCAAAATTTGCCTCCTGCAGTCTTGACGATTATGCCTTGTTTATCTTTCTCTTTGAATTACTCTTGAATTAAAGGTGTTTTAACCATCTATCTCATCGTGTTCTAGACAACTGTGTGGAATGATTTGTTGTTTCACTGGAGTTTCCTCTAGCTTTTGTGAACTTAAAATAGGAGCTGTCATAACTGGGAGAGAAGATTATACAAATGATTTTATGCATCTTTCAAATACAAGTCTTGGAGCATAATAAGACGTTACCGCTTATCAGTCAAACTTTCATGTTAGGTAGGCTAACCACATTGTATTGGAGTAGTAGATATGGCCATTTTTTGCTGGTAGCCCATCTTTTGAAGGATAGTCTCTATCCTTGTGTTGTAATTTGAACCTTCATGGAATGAAATGCAACACTCCCAGTTCAACCGGGGAAATTCTTTGTTTTAAAAAAGTATAGATTATGGTGTTCCTAGAAAAAAATCTACTTTTAATACCACTTCTAATTAGTAGATCTTATTAAAAAGGGTGCGCAGTGTAGCTGCTATTATGCGCGAGGGTCGGGAAGGGCGGGATACAAAGGTGCATTGTCTTGTGATCTTCTCTATATTTATCGAGAAATTTGTTTCGATCGTTTCGAACCCGTGATCTCACATAGTCGTATTGCAATGCCACGATTCTGGGAGCAGGCTTCCTCTTCATTAAGTAGATATTATTGGGTTAAAAAATGAATTCAATTTCTTTGTTTTTCCTCTTCAACTCCAATTTCTTTTGATTAGCATCTAATTTTACTATTTACCTGTTTTCATTTTTTGTTTTCTAATTTGTAAAAATCAGCATAATGTATTAGTAGTATTTTCCAATTTCATTTACCTAGTTTAAAAGGTAGCATTCATAACCAGTATCCAGTAAGCTTCAATTTCACCCTTCAGTCTAACTGGAAAACTATAGGCAGGGAATTCTTAAACATATTTATATGCTATCTGCAGAAATTATTCTTCGCGCTCTAAGAGGCCAACACCACCACCAAACCCCCCCCCCACCACCAAACCACCTGGAGGAAAGAAATTGTTGAAGAATGATTGGTATTATTTGTTAAATTTTTAAATACACGGTGCGCAAAAATTTGGAATAAATAGCTGAGTACCAATATTAATAAATATGGTCTTATATAAATTATCCAATGAAAAAAAAATGGAATATTAAATGGTCGCAATTATTGTTATCAAGTCAAAAAGAGGGCACAAAAGGGATTGACGTGGTCAAGAAGCTGATGGTGGAAATTTCTTTTAGCACGCTAGAAAGTGTGCATTTGGTCCCGTCGATGGATATTCACAATCCTATAACAACTAGCACTCTTTATTGACTTGGATTTTAGGTTTGGTTAGGTGTTGATTCTGATGGCTAAAGCTTTGAAGAATTGGTCTAATATAATGGGGAAGGTAACCTTTCCTTCACGTCACTCACCATTTTAGTACTAGTTTTTATTAATGACGGTGGTGTTCGAGGCAGTTTGTGCATATCTCAATTCTCAATTATTTTATCAAGTACTTATTATCCCTCATCAATACATGTACTGGATAACTATGTCCATCAAAGCTAAGGCAAAAAGAAGAAATTAATCACCTTTTCCTTTCATCTCAAAATTAACAGTTTTAGCTCAAAAAAAATTGTCCCGAAATAGTTGTTAAGGATTTCAAGACTAAAATTGACAATGGTTTCCAATTATAGTCTTAAATATTAAATAAGCAGCGGTCCTTTTAAATACTACTCTATTCTAAAAATAAATAAATCTAATATGTTGGATAACTTAATAAACTATATCTTGTACTATTATTTTCTTATTGGACATAAAAAAAAAGAATCTAAAACCACCATTAAAATGAGACGGAGGGGAACAAATTTGAACTTGAGACCTGGTAATTCTCTTACTACTTATTATCTGTTAGAATATGTCCCAAAAGGCTTTATCGAAATTGTGCCATTCCAATTGGGATTCGATAATTGTCCCATTCCAACTGAGATTCGACTGGCTTGTCCCATTCCAACTGGGATTTTGAACGTCTTCAACTCCTATTTAAAGGAGATCTTCGGCCAAAACATCAAGAAAAAGGAGAACAACTATCAAAGACTACACACAAGACTATATTCCATACTTAGGTTAGAGAGAGTTTTTATTGAGAGATTGTAATCTTTCGTTTCCTTTTATCTCGTTATGCTTCGACACCCTGTTGAGATCGTTTTGTGCTCCTCACCTTATAGTTGATTTCTCCGCGCTTCGCGCCCCGTGGTTTTCCCCGTCTTGGGTTTCCACATAAATCTTGTGTTCATTGCGTTTATTGCTTTCTTGCATTATTGTTCTTGTGTTGGTGCATCCTAATCCGTTCCGCTGCATCGCTCATTTAATTCTTAACAAGTGGCATCAGAGCTTTTAAGATCCAGGATGTCTACTATAACTAAGTTTGATATCGGTTCGATGGTAAGATAAGCTTCAGTATCTAGAAAGTTCAGATGCAAGCTGTTGTCACCCAGAATGGATTAAAGAAGACTCTCCTTGGGAAATCCAGGAAACTCGAGTCTATGACAGATGGTCAATGGGAGGAATTGGATGAAAAGGCGCTTTCAAATATCCAACTATGTTTATATAAAACGATTCTTCGCGAGGTTATTCATGAGACTACTGCTGCAGGCCTATGGTTAAAGTTAGAGTCTCTCTACATGATGAAAAGTCTGGCAAATAAAATTCGTTTGAAGGAGCGGTTATACACATTCTCTATGGCTGAAGGTACCCCCATTCAAAATCATCTGATGAGTTCAACTCTGTTATTCTTGACCTAGAAAATTTAGACGTTAAGGTTGAAGATGAGGATAAAGCAATATTGTTGGTGGTCTTCCTACCCTCTACGTATAAGCACTTTAAAGAAATCATGTTGTATGGTGGTAATGAAACACTGAGTTATGAGGATGTTAAATCTAAATTTGTTGTCCAGAGAAAATTTTGATTTTGAAGTACGTTCAGAAGACAAAGGACGAGGTTTGTCTGTTTGAGGAAGATCCCATGATAGAGGGAGTAATAGAAAGAATTTTAGGTCCAAGTTTAGAGGCCGTAAATTCAATAATGATAAATTCTGCAAAATACTGTAAGAAGACAAACCATGTAGTTGGTGATTATTATAAATTGAAGAATAAACTAGAGAGAGAAGAAAATAACAAAATGCTGCAGAAAACTGCTGAAGTAGGAGTTGTTGAAAGTGATTCCAAAGGTGATGTTTTGATGGCTATCTCTGTTGATAAGAAAAATTCTTCTGAATGGGTTTTTGATTCTGGATGTACATATCACTTGTGTCCTCATAAGGATTGGTTTTCAATATATGAGAAAGCTTGTGGTGTTGTCTTAATGGGGAATGATACCCCATGCAATGTTTTTGGGTTTGGTACTATAAAAATTAGGACCCATGATGGTGTTATCAGGACCTTGACCAACGTTCGTCATGTTCCTGACTTGAAATGAAACCTTATTTCTCTGGGTACTCTTGAATCTCTTGGATGTAAATATTCAGCTGAAGGTAGAGTTCTCAAGGTTTCAAAAGGTGCTCTAATCTTGATGAAAGGAACAAGACGTGGGACTCTCTATTATATACAGGGTTCAATTGTGACAGGGTCTGTAGCAGTTTCTACTTCATTATCCGATGATGATCTCACCCATTTATGGCATATGTGTCTGGGCCATATAAGTGAGAAAGTTATGACCATTCTGAGAAAAATAGGTCTTCTTGGTAAAACTGGTACGGGTAAACTTGACTTTTGTGGTCATTGCGCTTTTGGGAAACAGAAGAGAGTTAGTTTCTCCATAGCAAAACACCATACACAAGGCATTCTTGATTATATTCATTCAGATTTATGGGGTCCCTCCAAAGTTCCTTCCCTTGGAGGAAAACTCTATATGTTGACTCTCATTGATGATATTTCTCGTAAGGTCTGGGTCTATTTCCTAAGACGATTTAAAAGTGAAGTGTTTCCTTATTTCAAGAAATTCAAAGCCCTTGTTGAGAACCAGACTGGCCAAAAAATTAAGAAGCTTAGGACTGATAATGGTTTGTAGTTCTGTAGTAATGAGTTTAATGAGTTCTGCGCTATTTATGGTATTGCTAGACATAAGACTCTCGTTCATGAGCCCCAGCAGGAGGAAGTTGCAGAACGTATAAATAGAACATTATTTGAGAAAGTCCATTGTATGCTCTCAAATGCTAGTTTATGGTACCGTCGTGATTTATGGGCCGAAGCCATTTCTACGGCTTGTTACCTTGTCAATTTGTCTCCACATTCATCTATTGACTTTAAAATTCCCGAAGAAGTTTGGTCTGGTAATCCCGTTGACTACTCTATTCTTAGAGTTTTTGGATGCCTTTGTTTTTGCTCATGTTAATGATGGGAAGCTAGCCCGTGGTCATTAAGTGCATGTTTCTTGGTTATGCTTCTGAGTCTAAAGGATATCATTGGTGGTATCCTAGCTCCAAGAAAATTATTCAGAGTTGGGATGTAACTTTTAATGAGGCCATTATGTTATCTTCTGGGAAAGAGTGTTATTTCCTCTACGAGTAATGATGATATGAAAGATGCCAGTGAGAAGGTGGGGGTAGAAGTGAGCCATGAAGCTCACGAAGTTAGCCCTATTTTTTCTATAGTCCCTCCGGCTAGCGAGGAGGCTCCTGTTGATGAGCTAAGTACTAGTACCACACATCCCGTCGAGCCACAGATGGAGGATGATCATGTTATTTCTCGTGATAGACCAAGATGAGTTATAAAGAAGCCTGCTCGATATGCTGACACCGATGATAATAGGCTTATTGCTTATGCTCTTGCAGTTGCACAAGAAATTCCCGAAGGAGTTGATCCTTCTACTTACTCTGAGGCAATTTCTTGTCCTAATTCCTCAAATTGGTTAGTGGCTATGCAAGAAGAAATGGAAAGCTTGCACAAAAATAATTCATGGGAGTTATGTGAGCTGCCCAAAGGTCGCCATGCATTGACTTCAAAATGGATCTACAAAATAAAAGATGGTATTCCCGGGGTTGAAGAAGCAAGATGGAAAGCTCGCTTAGTGGTTCGTGGTTGCCACCAAAAGGAAGGTATTGACTTTAATGAAGTTTTCTCTCCTGTTGTTCATCATTCCTCCATTAGAGCGATACTTGCTATTATAGCTCTTTTTGACTTAGAGTTGGAACAACTTGATGTTAAAACTGCATTTCTTCATGGAGAGTTAGAAGAAGAAATTTACATGAAGCAACCTGAGGGTTTTGTTGTTCCTAGCAAGAAGCAACTTGTTCGTTGGTTGAAAAGATCTTTTTATGGCCTTAAACAAGCTCCAAGACAGTGGTGCAAAAAGTTTGATTCCTTTATGATTGGGCAACACTACACACGTAGTAAGTATGATAATTGTGTGTATTTTCGACAGTTTTCTGGTGGTTCCTTCGTTTACTTGTTGTTATATGTTGATGATATATTGATTGCTTCTAAAGACACGTCTTTGATCAACAAGTTAAAATCTCAACTTAATTCTGAGTTTGAGATGAAGGACCTTGGTGCAGCTAAGAAAATTCTAGGTATAGAGATTCACAGGGATCGAAAAGCTGGGAAGCTTAACCTGTCTCAGAGGAAGTATTTTGAGAAAGTCCTCGATAGGTTTAATATGTTTGATTGTAAACCTGTTTCTACTCCGTTTCTTTGCTCATTTCAAGCTTGTCTCTGCGACTCTTGCCCTAAGTCCGAGGAGGACATTAAGAGGATGTCTACTATCCCGTATGCTAGTGCTGTTGGTAGCCTTATGTATCTTTTGTGGTTTGCACTAGACTTGATTTAGCTTTTGCGATAAGCATGGTGAGCCGATACATGCATAATCCTGTAAAGGATTATTGGAATGCCGTGAAGTGGATTCTTCGTTAAGTGAAAGGGTCCGTTGATATTGGTTTGGTATTTGATAGAGCCAAGGCATCGTCTTATGATGTTGTTAGGTTCGTCGATTTTGATTATAGTGGTGATCCGATCGTAGGAGGTCTATTTCAGGTTGCATTTTTTCACTGTGCTCTAATGCTATCTCTTGGAAAGCACAATTACAGTCTATTACAGCCCTTTCTACTATCGAAGCTGAGTACATCGCTGCAACTGTAGGTGTTAAAGAAGCTACATGGTTGCGAGGTCTTCTTGTCGATCTTGGTGTTCAACAGGGTACTACCGTTGTATTTTTTGATAGCAGAGTGCTATTCATCTTACCAAGGCTGATTCTTATTGCTCGAAAACCGAGCATATTAGCGTTAAATACCACTTTATCAGAGATACTATTCTTTGCAGGAGAGATTGTGGTAAAGAAAGTTCACACGTTAGAGAATCCCGCAGATATATGTTAACCAAGCCGCTTGCTATTACTAAGTTCAAGCATTGCTTAGACTTAGTTGTTGTTCTTCATGCTTAAATTGGCCTTCGAGGCTTTATGGGGTGACGAGTGTTGATGTTGATGTATTTTGTCCAAGGTGGAGATTGTTAGAATATATCCCAAAGGGTTTATCGAAATTCTCCCATTCCAATTGGGATTCGATAATTGTCCCATTCCAACTGGGATTCGACTACCTTATCCCATTCCAACGGGGATTTTGAACGTCTTCAACTCCTATTTAAAGGAGATCTTCGGCCAGAACATCAAGAAAAAGGAGAACAACTATCAAGACTATCAAGACTACACACAAGACTATATTCCACACTTAGGTTAGAGAGAGTTTTCATTGAGAGATTGTAATCTTTCGTTTCCTTTGATCTCGTTGTGCTTCGACACCCTGTTGAGATCGTTTTGTACTCCTCACCTTATAGTTGATTTCTCTGCGCTTCGCGCCCCGTGGTTTTTCCCATCTTGTGTTCATTACGTTTATTGCTTTCTTACATTATTGTTCTTGTGTTGGTGCATCCTAATCGATTCCGCTGCATCGCTCATTTAATTCTTAACATTATCCATTCAGCCTCGCCTTGGTCACCATTTTAGCACTCCTCGTTGACTTTTAGATTTTTTATTTTTTCCTCTTAATTCTATTGGAAGTTCTTTTGTTATCTTTTTTTTTTTTTTTTTTTTTGTAATTGTTTATTCAACGTGAGGTTTTAATGGTATATTGTTATAGTTATGTTTTTGGTGGTAATAGAACCTGTCCATGTTGCTGATGCTCAGTTAGTTGCGACAAAAATACTTGTGAAAATTGTTCCTGAATAACTTAATTAGGGAACTCATTTTTGTAGTACTAGTACTTGTACACTTATTTAAATTGCTTTATGTATTTAGTCAATAGTTATGAGAAAGGAATCAATTAGAATCATGTCTTTATAAATTATAATAACGTGTCATTTTGAACTTTGTTAATTAAAAAGTCGTCATGGTTTACAAGTTAGCAGCCAGATATATTTTATTTCTTACTAAGGAAATAACTTATAAACTTATTTGAAGGCACCATCCATCCAAATATAATTTGGTTAGCTAATAAAGATTTCAAAAATCATAACGGCCTCGCATAATTTGGTGAGCATAAAATAAGAACACGCCAAATTGTAGTTCAACACTCAACTTGCCTAATTCAAAACCAATATTTCAAAAAGTCTTCATCAACCTAAAGCCCCCACAAAAACACTTATTACCAATCTCCATATAAATAACGAATCTCTCCACCATCTTTGTACACAACATCAAATCATCTAATCTTCGTTACTTCTCCTAATGATGGCTTTTGTATCCAATAAGAACAAATCCAAAATAAAAGCTTCATTGCTCATGGCCGATGTAGCTTCATGGTTGTGTGCAATTAGCCTCATGGCACTTGTATTAATGAGTTCTGTTAGGGAAAATAACCTTAGGAATTGGGATTATTCTGTAGTAAGAGGAAATCAAATGATGATGTCTCATCGACCGTGCGATGAAATTTATGTAGTCGGAGAAGGGGAAACGTTACATACAATAAGCGACAAGTGTGGTGATCCTTATATTGTTGAGAGGAATCCACATATTCATGATCCTGATGATGTTTTTCCTGGACTTGTCATCAAGATTGTTCCGTCCAACCATAACAAGTCATTGAGATAGTACCTTCGATGGAACATTTTGCTTTCTCTTTTTCCCTTCTGCCTCAACAAATTAATATGTTGAATAATTGCTCTGTATATTGAAATAAACTGGAGCATAAATTGTTACAGAAATTAAAGACCAATATACTGATATGTATATAATTCTTGGTTTGAACTCGTTTCCTTCTTTCTTGTTACAGAAATTAAAGACCAATATACTGATATGTGTATACTGATATGTATATAATTCTTGATATGTATATAATTCTCATGGAAATGTTGATATTTTATTTCACCAGCCTATGATTTTACTACGGCTTCTATGGTCTCCCTCTCTAGGTTAATGCTCATGGTATAAATAATCGATAGACAAAATGTTCGGTAACTAAAGGGCTCTCTAGTTAGAGCCCCGCACTTTGCTAACACACAAAAAAAAACTTTGGAACCAAACTAACCCATTAAAAAAAAAAAAAAAAAAAAGAACCAAACTCAACTTCACGCACTTGTGCGTGAAAAGGACAAACCTGTAACTTTTCAAGTTTGGTCCTTTACGCACGCATTCCGTTAAAGGGGTATTTTATTTTTTCTTTCTTTTTTTAAGCTATCAAAAATCACGTTTTTTTTTTCATACTTTGGGCAAAGATTAGTTATGTTTCAAAATCCCGAAATATCAATATTTTATATAGAACTTAATATATTTTTTTGCGTACAATAACGTCGGCTCATTACATCAAGTATACCTAAACGTTTGGGTCGTCATTTTAGGGGTTGTAGAGTGCCCCGAAGTAAGTTTTGTTTGCTTGGAAACTTGTCATCTTTGGAAATCAAACTCAAAATTAAGCTTTTTTCAGTACTTTGACCGAAGATTAGTCACGTTTCAAAACACTAGAATATAAATATTTTATATAGAACTTCATATATTTTTTAGCGTAAAATAATGTCGGCTCATTACATCAAGTATACATATATGTTTGGATCGTCGTTTTAGGAGTTGTAAAGTGCCTCGAAGTAAGTTTGGAAACTTGTTATCTTTAAGTTTTTTTTCAAACTTTGACCGAAGATTAGTCACGTTTCAAAACGTTGGAATATAAATATTTTATATAGAACTTAATATTTTTTAGCGTACAATAATATCGGCTCATTACATCAAGTATACATATGCCTCTTCACTCACGTAAATAAAAAATAAGGACCGGAGCAAAGGTGAAAAACTAGTTGTAAATTGTTAAAACTTTAAATGTTCATAACTTTGCCCTCGGATGTCCGATTTACGCGATTTTTTTTTGATTCAGGGTATTTTTTCGAGATCTACGCGGGAAAACGGCCGCAAGGCGGTTTGGCCGAGCCGATTTTCCAAAAAATGCCCGTTATCCCATTCAATTTGTATTTTCCCCCAAATTTGTGCAAAAATTTCATTCTTCTCTAGTAAAAATCTAATGATAAAAAGTCTATTTCGAGATGCTAATCCCGTGGTAATGATGTTTTGAATGTCAATTTCGAGGTTCGAAATTCAATTTATGAAAAAGAGTTAGATAGCATTAGTGAACAATATAAGAAATAAAAAGTGTCTACTTTGTAACATTCACCAATTTGGCTTGGTGGTTTAGCCTCTCTTTTTTACTCACTTCTTTTTTATGCCAACAACATGGGATCAAACCTTGGTGGGAAGTTGAATGAGATATATTATACCTTAGTTGAACCTCTCGTATTGAATGAATTATTTTTGAATATAATATTTTTATTTCAAATCACTTAAATCAAAATCCTATAAAATATGACACTTAGATCTAAAGATGACAAGTTTCCAAGCAAACAAAACTTACTTGAAAAGCATTTCTACAACCCTTAAAACGACAATCCAAACGTTTAGGTATACTTGATGTAATGAAAGACGTTATTTGTTTTAAAAATATATTAAGTTCTATATAAAATATTTATATTCCAACATTTTGAAACGTGACTAATCTTTGATCAAAGTTTGAAAAAAAACGTGATTATTGATAGCTTAAAAAAAGAAAAATAAAATAAAATAACCCTTTCACGCATAGAATCTGTGTGTGAAATCTAATTTGGTTCTTTTTTTTTTAATGGGTTAATTTGATTCCCAAATTTTTTTTTTGGGTTAGAAAAGTGCGCGGCCCTCTCGTTACTATATTTTGCACGTTGTCATCAATATTGAAGAGTATGGGGTGGCCGTACATTAATTAAAGTTTGAAACAATGGAGGCACATGATCCAGTAATGCAACCGAAGAAATTATGTACTGGGACGGTAATGGAATTATAAGTTGTCAGCTTGTTAATTGAGTGGTTTTAAAACTTATTACTCCCTCCGTTTTAAAAAGATTGTCCTCTTTTGATTTGACATAAAATTTAAGAATAAAGGAAGATTTTTAAAATATGTGGTCCAAAACAAGCCTTAAATATTTGTGTGGTTATAAATCATCTCATAAAGTTAAATTATTTTTAAATATAAAAAAAGGGCAATCTTTTTAGAATAGATTAAAAAGGAAAGGAGGATAATCTTTTTGAGACAGCTAGAGTAGTATAGCTTGTAAAAGTACTTAAAATTTTCAAAGATGTGACTAGAAATTAGGTAGTATAGATAGTAACAGAACTAAAAATCATCCGACACTTCCAAATCACAAGGCTAGCCGATGGCGGCCGGCCTAAAAATTAAGGCCCCGTTTGTCCATAAATACCAATTTTTTTTTCACTTTTTTTGGAATTTTGGAATTCGAGTTGGAGTTGGAGTTGTGTTTGGCTATAGTTTTTGAAATTATAGTTTTTGGTGAAATGTAGTTGTAAAAAAGTGAAAAAAGTGTTTTTTTTTTTTAAAATAAGTTTTTTGAGTATTTGGTATTCTGGAATACAACTTCAAGTTGTATTAGGAATTCTCATGGCCAAACGCTGATTCCGAAAAAAAGTGAAAAAAATTTCCGGAATAAAGTGAATAATTCTTATGGCCAAACGGGGGCTAATACTCCTAAAAAGTAGGGTTGGGCATGGTACGATATTTGAAATTTCGGGTCGATAATTTTGATTTCGGTATTTAAAAATACTATACCATTACCATATCAAATTAATTCGGTATGGTTCGGTATTTTTAAGTTCGGTATTGATATTTTGTGGTACGATAACTTGGTAATCATAGTTTGTTCAACTACGACTTACATATATACATATAATAAAGAGTTAAGACTTCGGTTATTCAAGAAACTTTACAATTATATTATACTAAGACCTTACACGTGTAAAAATATTCAAAAGAAAGTATAAGCAATGCCCTTCGATAATCAATTATACAAAAAGGGCATTTCAACTAAGATATATATACTTCGGTACACAAAAAGGGCATTTCAATCAATTATATCATACTAACATCTTACACATGCGAAAATATTTAAAAGAAACTACAAGCAATTCCAACGTCTAAACAATTAATTTGTACTAATACTAATTAGATATTTGTTATTATTATTGTGTATATATATATATATATATATATATATATGGAATATTTCGGTATTTCGATATTTTCTTTATCAATACCGAATACCGTGTCAAATACTAAATTTTTCAAAAATGCATACCAAATACTGTATCACATATCATAATACTAAAATTGCGGTAATAAAAATTTCGATTTTGATATGATAATCGATATATATTACCCACCCCCTAATAAAAAGTAATAAAGGGCATATTTCAATTCTTGTCAGAGTACTTCAAATTTTCAACGGTGTGACTAGAAATTAGGTAGTACAGAGTAACAGAGCTAAAAATCATCTGACACTTCCAAATCAGAAGGCTGGCAGATGGCGGCCAGCCTCAAAATTAATACTCCCAAAAAGTAAGAAGGGGCATATTTCAATTCAAAATGGAGGCAATTCCCATTTTGACTTTGTATGACAACATATGAACTAGCCATTCATTAAAAACCAATTAGAAACTACCAAAAAGATAACTTGCTTGTAAAATGTTAAAATGACGGAGTAACATCTGAATTAATTAAGGGAAAAGGTGTAAATATATCCCTTAATTTTACGATTTAGAGCAAATATATCTCTCATTATAAAAGTGATGTAAATATATCATTTTTGTTAACAAATTTTTTAAAAATCATTTAATTTATTTTTTAATAAAAAAATACCATGTGCTTTAAAAAAAAAATCTACCCATTTTTCTAAAGCCACATGATAATTTTTTGTTTTTGGTTTGGTGGGTCGGGTCTAGCTTGTTTAAAAAAATGGGTAGACTTATTTTTTTAAAGCCACAAATATATTTTTTTAAACGAACCAGATCCGACACACCAGAATTTTTTTTGCCATGTGACTTTAGAAAAATATGTCAACTAAAAATAAATGAGTAGACTTTTTTTTTAAAGCCACATAACATTTTTTTAGTTGAAAAATAAGCTAAATGATTTTTAAAAAAAAAAATTCATTAGTGAAAAGGGTATATTTGCACTATTTGTGTAAGGGCAGAGGTATTTTGTATCATTTTATAACGGTAAAGGTATATACACACCACTTTTTTAATAAAAAATATATCTGTTCTAAATCACAAAATTAAGGGGTATATTTGCACCTTAATCCTTTAAGTCAAAGAGTACCTTGTTCACAAGTCCAATGGTTGTAAGAGAATTAATTATTATTAAAGTTTGTTGGGTCGTTGCAACTAAATCACACAGATCATTATTTGGGAGAGGATTTTGGGGGAAATTGATATGTATAATTTTGGGTTAGAGAGTATTAAATATTAGGGGAAGTTACATAAATACTAGTAAATAAATATAATATTTCATAATTTACAACTATTAATTAAATTACATAATCTACAAAATA
This sequence comes from Lycium ferocissimum, assembly GCF_029784015.1. Classification (NCBI taxonomy): domain Eukaryota; kingdom Viridiplantae; phylum Streptophyta; class Magnoliopsida; order Solanales; family Solanaceae; genus Lycium; species Lycium ferocissimum. The sequence continues at coordinate 26,434,370 of NC_081346.1, forward strand.
TACTATATACATATAGGGTATATATGATTTTATACCATAAATAAAAAAAGTTACTATGAATAAAAGGCTAAAAATAAGGAGTTTCATATATTCATGATAACCAAATTAAATACATATCAAAACACATTAATTGCTTTTCTAAAAATCTCCAACTTACTTAGCTATCTAATCCATAAACAAATATACTACTGTTTATATGATATGTATGTATACAATTCTTTGGACAAGTGTGTGTGTGTGTGTGTATATATATATATATGTATAATTTTGGGTTAGAGAGTATTAAATATTAGGGGAAGTTACATAAATACTAGTAAATGAATATAATATTTCATAATTTACAACTATTAATTAAATTACATAATCTACAAAATATACTATATACATATAGGGTATATATGATTTTATACCATAAATAAAAAAGTTACTATGAATAAAAGGCTAAAAATAAGGAGTTTCATATATTCATGATGACCAAATTAAATACATATCAAAACACATTAATTGCTTTTCTAAAAATCTCCAACTTACTTAGCTATCTAATCCATAAACAAATATACTACTGTTTATATGATATGTATGTATACAATTCTTTGGACAAGTGTGTGTGTGTGTGTATATATATATATATATATATATATATATTTTTTTTTTTTTTTTGGGGAACCACCCAGTTCCAAAATTAGAACTTGGGTGGTATTTTATTAAGTTAAAAAAACTACACTTTAGGGGAGGGCTTAAACCATACCCCTATGACCTATGAAACTGGATATATCCAGTTTAATGCATGAAGGCAAGTGCCTTATACAAATCCTAAAATCCAACTATATGATGCATGCTCTATAGGAGAGGGGAATGCAGCTAAAGAATGCAACTAACATGATGCATGAATCCTAATTGCAAAGTGTAATCAACTCTTATTTTTAGTTAGAGTTCACTACCCTTTACAGTACAAAAATAAACTAATGCAGTCACAACTAAATTTACAAATCTGAATATATACTATGGAGGATCAAAAGTGTACGACTTATTGCCTTGTGATCTTGACCTGATGCTGGGTAGGCCCCATCTATCAATATATAGTATACCTCTAACAGCTTTTGGCAATTCCTGGAAACTGGAATATGCTACATCATTGTTGGAGAGTGACTGATTTGTGTAAGCTTGTCTGCATCCTGGTTGGCCTCTCTAAAATAGTGTCTGATGTGAACTTGGTGCTGATTCTGAGTCCTCTGTATACAATAGACAATTTGAGCAATGTTTCATGGGGGTTTACACTTCCCCTGAATCGCTTGAACCATCAGAAGAGAATCAACTTCCATTATTATGTTGTTCCATCCAATATTGATGCACCATTCAAGTCCATGTTGAAGGGTTTTAGCCTCAGCCCAGTTGCTAGTACCATTGCCTAAATTGATGCTGTAGGTAGAAATCATCTTACCTTTCTCATCTCTAATGATTCCTCCTCATCCACAATCACTTCCCTTACAACTACCATCACTATTCAGCTTTATATGATTGGGAGTTTGGGTGTACCATTTTGTAATTTTGATGCTTTTCTTGGTAAGGTTACTATTCAATTTGTTGCACATATCCACCCAGTCTGTTGACAGTTTGAATGAGAGGAAATTACATGTTGACAGTTTGAATGATATGAGAGATGATGTTATTAGTTGAGAGGCAGTTGTTGAATTTGATGGAACTGAATCTTATATTGCATCTAGCTTTCCAGATTTCCCAGCAGATCACATGAGGGAGAATTCCTTTAATTAAAATTGCAACACGATTTTTGGCTTGCATCCTCCAGCAGTTTACCAGTATTTATCTTAGAGGAATTCCTTGCACTTTTATGCCTAATGGATGGCAAATATCTGACCATAGAGTCCGGGCCAAATCACTCTACCCAAATAGATGCTCTATAGTTTCTACCTTGTGATTCTTTGCAGCAACAACATATAGAGGGACCATGGATTTTGAAATTGCCAATCTTGTTGTCTGTGGATAGCCTGTCTTTGATCATTCTCCAAAAATGAAAACTAGTTTTTAGAGAGACACTCTTGTGCTATGTTCTTTTGTCATGCCAATCACCTGCTGCCCTCTTTCTAAGTGGATTCCAAGTTGAAGAGATACTAAAACTCCCTTCTATTTTAGGCATCCAAATTGCTTTGTCCTTCTTTGCAAGAGTAAAATTTACTGAGATGTTATGGATTGCCAATCTTACTGCTAATGGAACTCTGTGGCCTGTCCTGTTCCGTAGCCAATTGCCATTAATATGCACCTCATTAAATAGGATATTACTTGGTATCACCTCCTCTGGTAACAAATTGTACAGTGCTCCATTCCTAGACCATTGTCATACCAAAAGGAAAGTTGCCTTGACCTATTTGCCATGTAATGCTATCCTCTATATGATATCTTAATTTGCACATTCATCTCCATGTATGAGATTGTACCCCTATCACTTTCCTGATGACTGGATTGATTGTGAGCAATACTTTGCCATCATATATTTCCTTCTAAAGTGAGTCTTTAGTTCTTAGATTCCACCACTGTTTAGCAGTGAAGACATTGCTAATATTCCTTAGACATCTCAGTCCCAACCCACCTTCTTCACAAGGTAAACACATAGACTCCCATTTATTCCAGTGGTATTTTTTTTTTAATGTATTCCTTATCACTCCATTGAAATCTTGTCATAGCACCTTCTATCTGTTCAAAAGTACCCTTTGGAAGTTTCATAGCTGCCAGTAAGTGCACTGGCATGGCTGATAGCATATGTTTGATCAGGACTATTTTACCTCCTTTTGAAAGAAACATTACATGCCAAGAATGAATTCTACTAGTTATAGAATGCACCATTTCAGAAAAGTAGATAATTTTCATTCTTCCTACAAAAAGAGGGCATCCAAGATATCTTAAAGGCCACTCTTTCTTGTTCATCTTTGTAAGGTGAGTCACTCTAGATTGGCCTTTGGGGCAAAAGCTACACAGCTTTTGTTTTGTTTATCACCGTGTCCGAAACATTTTCATAGATAGTTAGTAACTTCAAAATTTTTCTGATGTCTGAAAGTTTACCTGATGTGAAGATTATGACATTATCAACAAAGGTCAAATGAGTGATGCTTGGCCCTTTTTTGGATCTGTAGTAACCTAAATAATTCTCATCAACAATCAAATTATTAAGCAAAATAGATAGCAGCTCAGCACAAATTACAAATAAAGAAGGGGAAAGGGGATCCCCCTGTCTTAAGCCCCTATAAGATTTGAAAAAACCATTTCTTGTACCATTGAGGACTATAGAATACCAGTTATTAGAGATGTGCCTACATATAAGGACTTAATCCAGATTTCATTAAAACCTAGTTTTCTCGTAATCCTACATAGATAAGGCCAAGAAACCCTATCATATGCTTTGTTCATTTCTAATTTAAGGACTAAGTTGTCATGGTTGTTGGTTTTGGAGATATCATGAACCAATTCTTGGGCTAACAAAATATTATCAGTAATGGATCTTCCTTGAATGAAACCACTTGGATTAGGAGAAATAATACCAGGCAGGATTCTACCAACTCTATTTGAGAGGATTTTGGCAATAATCTTACTTAAGATATTACATAAGCTAATTGGTCTAATATCTGAGAAAGATTGGGGTTGAGGACATTTGGGAAGCATAACTAGACAAGTATGAGAAACGTACCTGGGCACAGGTGCCCCATCAAAGAATTCAAGTATAGCATTATGAATATCTGGAAGAAAAAATTCTATGCATGTTTGGAAGAATTTTTCTCCAAACCCACCAGGGCCCGGAGCACTGTCAGGATCTATGTTTTTGATAGCATTTGTTACCTCTTGAGCAGTTGATCCGGCAATTAGCATTGTATTCATGTCTTTTGTTACCACCTGAGGGACTTTATCTAGGATTCTAAAGCTTCCTCTGATTTCCTTATATTTGAAAAGATCCTCAAAGTGTTTTATTGCAGCAACAATAATGTTCTGATAACCCTCTATTTTGTTTCCCTCATTGTCCATTATGTTATGGATGTTAAGCTTCCTCCTTCTGTCTTTAATTACCTTATGGAACTAAGAACTGTTCTTATCTCTATCCTATAACCATCTTGCTTTGGCCCTTTGCCTATATATTTCATCTTGATTTTTCATCAGTCTGATGTATCAGCCTTTGCCTTATTGAGGTTGCTTCTAGTCTCATCATTATTGGTTTCTATGTGTTTCTTTTCCTGGTTTTTAACTTCCTTCTCAGTTTCTTTGACATCTCTAAAGATATCCCCATATGCTTCTCTAGACGAAGAGCTAAGCCTTCTTGCAACTGCCTTCAACTTGGAGTGTAATTTCCACATAGTTGTGCCTTGAGTAGGGATGCTCCATTCTTCCTTGAATATGTCTTTGAAGTCTTTATGGTTGCACCACATATTGAGGAATTTTAAATATCTTATTGGACTGCTATTCTCTTTTTCAATATCTACTAACAGGGGTGTATGGTCTTAAACTGTCCTAGACAGATGAGTTACATTTGTACCATTGAACACTTCCATCCATGCTTCATTAAAGATGAGCCTATCTAGTCTCTTCCAGATGGTTTTGGGATGAACCCAATTGTTGCACCAAGTGTACTGAGCACCTGTATAGCCTGCATTAATCAGGCCATAGTCAGCTAGACATTCTAAAAAATCAATACTCTTATTCATGTTATAAGGCACACCACCCTGTTTTTCCTCAGGGTTGGTGATCACATTAAAATCCCCTATAACCCCCCATGGTCCCTTCAGCTTGCTAGACAAGTTCTGAAGGTCATCCCATAGAGGTTTTATAAGGGTTATGGTACATTCAGCATAGACAGTGGTCAAATAAAAGTTAGCACTGCTACTAGAGTAAGAAATATGACAAGTAATATATTGCCGAGCATTTTCAATAATTTGCACTGTGATGGTAAACTCCCAAAGCAGCCAGATTTTGTTGTTAAGGTTGTTATGACAATGTTGGAAACCCAATTTCATCATGTATTTAGTAATGTGTTTAGCTTTCCTTTTAGGTTCTTGCATGCATATCAAAGGGAGTTGGTACTGTGTTTTGAGGCCTTTCAACTTCTCATAAGCACCCAAGGTTTTAATGCTCCTGGCATTCCAAGATAGGAATCTAAACATTACTAAGTATTGGGAGTGTTGTTTCTGGATCCCTTAGGGATACCAGCTTTATCTCCTTTGAGGATACTTGTTCCTCTAGGAGATAAGTTGTTAGAATCCGCAATCTCTTTGTTATTAAGAGATTCATCATCAAAATTGAGTTTTCTTCTTGCTGTTGGATTTCCCTTTCTAGCCGGGGCAATCTCACTATCGCTGTAAACCCGGTCTGTGACAAGATCATTATCATGAACTTGCACAGTCTTTGTTGTCCTCTGAGATTATGTCTTCTTCCATGATCTCTTTGGAAGCTTTTTCACCTACATCTATAGGGGAAAAGTTAGTAAGAGCAGCATATCTATTCTCAGTCTCTATGTGTTTTTCTTTGGGTGCTGAGTCTGTTGTGTTGCTCTCCTCCATTTGTGCAATTTCCTCTTGAGTATGCAGCCATGATTCTTGTTCCTTGTTCAAGTTAAACTACACCTTCTTCTGCTTTTTTTTTTTTTTTGCTTTTTCTTTAAGGAGGTCTCATCCTGGTAGGGCCTGGTGGAGTATGCTTGAATAGTCAAGATTTTGTCTGCCAGGATCCCCCCTTACCATTTTCCATCTCTTGACTTTGTTTCCTCAGTTCCTCAATATCCTTACTAGTGAAAACTGTTTGTCCTGGACTTGTATGCATCTCTTTTTCAATGATCATCTGTTGGTTTCCATTATTGTCCCTGTCTCTCATTCTTTCTTCATCAGTCTTGTCTTCTATTATATCCCTCTTATCAGAATCAGGGGTTCCTTCTTCCTTTGCCTCTTGTTTTTTGTTGGTATCCTCTGCTTGTAAATTTTGTGTCCTGTTTCCATGTTGATCTTTTGACTAAGTTCCTTCATTTTTTTTGCATTTGGTCGACCCTCTTGTGTATTATTTCTTTGTGTTGGCCCTGAGTTTGACTTACCATTGTCATTATTGTTTCTTCTACAAATCCATATACCATGGTCTTGCATCATACACTTGAAGCAGTAATCAGGTACTCCATCATATTCTATCGGTTGAATGATTTCCTCATTCTTCCCTGTTTCTTGATTGATAGTCCTAATTTTGATTTCAGATAACCTAGGTTATGCTAGGTCAATTTCTACTCTCACTTTAGCTACACTGGGTCTAGATTTAGAATTAGTAGCCTTATCCGGTGGTAAAAGATAACCTATTGGTGCAACCAACCTACTAAATTGCTTCCCAATGAAAATAATGCCATTTAAGACCTAAAACAATTACCCATCCCGGAGTAAGGGTTGTCTCTTCTGATGAAGTGTAATCCTTGGTCCATCTTTGCAATCGCATCACTGCCTCTACGTTGAAGGGAATATATCTTCTGTAGTATAGATTCTTGTAGTCTTCTTCATCAGTGAAGTCAAGGAACACGTGCCTTGAATCAAATAATCCAATCTGTACTTCCCCTTTCATTGGAAATCTGCGTTTGATTTCCTTGCGAATTACATCGATTTGCGGTTTATTCCTTGAAAATTTACCGACTAGCGTTAGAGCAAGCAATTTTTCCTCCTTGGTAGTGAAGGATACGACTGATAATCCATTGCTGATTTCATAAGGTCTATAATCAAGTTTAATGACTTTGTGGGTTGTTTCTGTAGGTTTTTCAATGTGCATTGCACCTGCGTATGTTTCTTTTAGTTGAGTAATTTCTTGTGTATTGATTGCGATGGTGGTGTTTACAATTGGGGGGGGGGGGTGGGGGGGGGGGGGTGGGGGTATCATTTTGGAACTACTCTGGGCGGTTGCTCGGTGGAATTGGCGCAGCCATTGGCGGTGGTTGGGTGAGATGGCCAACTGAGGCGGGTCGGTTACTGTGCTTGAGAATCTTGGAGCGTAAAATTTAGAGAGAGAAATTTTCTATGTTTCGTTTAGATCAAATTCTTGAACAAGTATATATATTATTGTGCTTATATATTACGTATATTTCATTATTATTTGTTATTTATATAACTATTACTATATACTCTATATAACTTTATTTCTTATGTATATTACACAAAAGGTATATATATATATATATATATATATATATATATATATATATATATATATATATGTATAATCTTTGAGCACATATATTATTGCATTCACATATCGTATATCTTGAAGAAGCACACTATAAAATATTCATATATTAGGTATATATTGTATACTATATTAAATATATACAAATTTAAATTTAACTGAGTTAATTTTCCTATTTCATGGAAGAGAGAGAGAAAATTGAATAATAAATATGTGATGGCAGAAAGTAAGCCAACTTTTATGTGATGGGTGCCAATTCTTAATTAAGATCCTATTTTAGTGGTAATCTATACGTAATTAGAATTTGAGGGAAGCCAAGTTTTCCATTTTAATGCATTTCATAGAGATATTTAAGGGATATATGAAAAGTTGTACACACTATAATTCAAAAGTTAAAAATTAGAATAAATTGTATTTATGTATTTTTCTGAAAGTTGTTGTAACTTTTTTAAATACCTTTTTAAAAAGTTGCATTTGTGTAAGATTCCCTAAATATTATTGTGTATTTAATTAGGAGAGATTTTAGGGATGTGAAAAGTTGTATACAATGTAATTAAAAAATTAGATTGTCTACGACCCTGGCAAAGGAAAGGACAAACAGGAACCCAAGAGATGGAGCAAGTTCATTTCCAAGAGTGACAACAAAGAATCCATGAACGTCAATGTCTCGCCTGTAAAGTTTACTACCAAGGTGAGTAAGAAGCAGAGTATGAAAGTAACGTCTTTTCAAGACAACAAAAGCCGAAAGTCAAGCTTGAAAGAGATGCAAGAGAAAGAATGCCCCTTCCTGGATTTTGATGTCCCTGAAATTTTTGATGAACTGCTTGAGCTGAAACTCATTGAGTTACCAGAGATGAAGCGGATTGGAAGAACAAATGACCTGAACTATTGCAAGTATCATCGTCTTGTGGGTCACCCTCTTGAGAAGTGCTTTTTTTTTTTCAAGGACAAAGTTATGTGGTTGGCTAATGAAAACAAGATTCTACTTGACGATAAGAAGGAAAATTCGAATCAAGTCTCTATAACTATTGGTTCTCTCGATCCGGTCTAGATATGCAATTTTGAAGAACATGAGGAAGGATCATTAGAGAAAGATAAAATCCACGCTGATGAAGCCGATGGTGAAGGTTGGATTCTGGTGACTAGGCGGAGGCGCAGTAAAATAAGTCCACAAAAAGAATCATCTAAACAACCAACTAGGAAGAGAATGGTTAGAAGACCAAGGAAGCAAAAATCAGTTGAGCATCCGAAGAAAGCAAAAGTGGAGGTGAACTAACACCAGGAACGACAATGCCATGTGACTTTGGTAGAATTCCTACCAAGTTGGTTTTGCACTAAGACTGTCCGGGACAACAATGAGGCATCATGCTTCAATACCAATAAACAAGAAGCAAAGGATGAAAGCCTATCAACATTGTCTCCATCGTCATCTGAAAAGCCTGTTGAATCTTCGTTCCAAGAGGTAAACACATATGATACAAAAATCACATTCACGGATGACGATCTTCTACTCAGCGAAACGCTAAACAATCGTCCTTTGTATATGGTGGGTTATGTGCTCAAAAAGAGGATAAACAGAATATTGATAGATGGATCTGGAGTTAATATTCTTCATATTCCCACTATGAAAATAGTTGCAACTTTTTAAAGAAATTAAATCTTGTATTACACATGTGTAATTTTCTCAACATAAAGAGTGTTCTCATGTGTTGCAATTCACATTAACAATTAATTTCCTTTACAATTTTGGTGCACTTGACCTCATTGGATGATTGATGAGCATCTCCGAAAATGATAATTTATGGGGCTAATAGTAAAGCAGATAGGCAGATTCAGGATCTGAATTTTGTGAATTTGAGATTTTAGCTTTTTTGTGTTACTTAATTACGAGCGCTAAATTCATAATTTGTTACTTGATAAATTTTTCAAGACCAATATGAAATTTTGCCATAACTACTGAATTTGGTCGAACCACAGTTGAAACTGTACGCCAGCCTTTTGGTTAAGCCATCAGTTCTCACTAATGGTGTGTAATTAGAGTTGACTTCCACTCTTGCCTTAACTTTTTGACAAAGTCATTTCCCCTTTTTGTATAAATTTATATTACGTACTATATATTTAATCTTTTGAGAATTTACCGAAAAGAAACAAGTCAAGTAACTTGAACACCTGAAAGTCATTCCCGTCGGGACTTGTTCAACTTTTGTTGGTTTAGTTTTGTTTTATATGGATAATTTAATCAAAAGTTATCTTAACCATAAAATGTGGGCAACACTCTTTTGTCGAGTCTTTTGTATTAGGAATTAAGACAATTTTTTTTTTGTTGAAACTGATGCTTTTGTATGTTTGTCTGGAAATAGAGCTTCATTATTTATTGAATGTCTTAGAGGGAAATAAATTAGATTTGGCCAGAATTGTTAAAAGGAATTGAATGATGACCGGGTCAGCTTCGGTTAATTGGATTTTTTTTCCACCAAAGGTTGGTTGAAGTTTGATAAATCGTGCTATGCATCTGACAATAGTGGTACTTGTTGGAGTCCAACATAAGCTTTGATTTGAGGCGAACAATATAAGACAATTTTAAGAGTATGGAATAGTTCAGCCCAATAACATTCACAGACTGTTTTTTTTCATTGTTTTTTAGCCACACACAGTTCCTGTCACAAAATGAAAGTTAATCCAAATCAATATCTTTTGTGTTTTGTTTTAATAATGGATTGAATAATTCGTGGGATAAAATAATTTAAAGATACTATTAACATGATGTAATATTGTCCGCTTTGTGACAAGTTCGCACAGTTTTTTCCAAAAGGTCTTACATCATTAAGAGTATCCAACACCTTATAAATAACTTAAGTTTTTTTCCCGCTAACACTTATGTATTGGTGGAAAGGTGCATCCGGGGTTGAGATGTATGACCGGGTATTTGGGAGGTCCGAGGGTTTCATCCAACTGGCTTCAACTCTTACCTGCTCGGGTCACATCAAACAATCTCGGTCAGAGTGCCACTGTGCATACGAATGTTAGGGCTACAGTAGCATAACATCACCCGTACTATAGGGTTTGAAAAGTTAAGGATTGACTTATATAGACTTAGCTAGGATAGAAGGAAGGCATCTTCATCTTTCTTCCTCTTCTTCCTCATACTTTTGTAGACATCTTCTCTCTGAGCAATCAATATACATTATTACTTATTTAATATCACTCACGATTACTATTACTCTGGATCGGGCTTGAAAAAGAGTTCTCGGGGTTGGATACGTCCCACTTGTCTTCAAACCCTGCAAAAATAAATCTCTAACTGACATTTTTGATTGAATCTACTTTAACTAGAAAACAGTTTGCGCTGTCTATGGGGATAGATAGCTGTGGTGTCGTTCTGATCAAGAGCAGAAGATCTTAAAAAATTCGCTCGGGACTGGAGTTGTTCTGTCAAAAGAAACACCTAACCATGTCAAGGGCAAGCAAAAGCTCTCGCGAGTCTCATGAACTTGAAAACACAAGAGGTGTGAAAAAACTGGTGGAAGTGCTGGTGTCTGAACATAACGATGAGTCTGTTCGGGAGCAGAGAAACAACAGAGGTAGGATAACACGAAGACAACCTAGTGAAGAATGAAGCAGGGGCGTTTCAAGTGCAGAGAAATCAGAGAGGCCCTAGGGGCGCGCGTTACAACCCATTTTGACTAAGTCGTGCGAGCACTTACCTTTTTCACCTCGGTAAGCGAACCCTCAATCCAACGACAAGTAAAGACATAAATAAATAAATCAATTAAGCGGAAGAGAATAATCATGTGTCTTACGATATTATAATAGAAATAGTGCGAAAACAAGGAAATACACCTAGGGTCTGGTCTAATCCATACAAGAGCATCTAATGAAAATATAAAAGTATGGAATATAATAATACATAATCTGTCTATGTCTCAGAATGGAAAAGTAAGACATAAATAAGAGGAGTCTTCAAGGCAGCGAACGTCTCGTGCTCACCCTAGAAAATCGAAGCTGTACTGATGGCGACTATCGGCCACGGGAGATGGAAGCAGACCCAACCTGGAACTCTGCATTCATAAAAAAAAAAAGCAGCAATGGCAGGTCAGTACAAAACCACAGTACTGGTAGGTATCATCAACTGACTAAGTATAGCTAATATAATTAAGACAATAAAGCAGGATAGGCAGATAAATCAACAAGTATAAGTTAAGCACAATCAGAAACAAGTTCTAAGTTGAAGCATCTAAACCCAAGTATGCCAAGACTCAATATATATCCAATCCGAATCAACAACACAAGTAAAACACCGGATCATCACAATATAAGCCAAGATGCAATGCAACGCAATGCAATGATGTAAGAATGCCAATGCAATGCAGTGTACACATGTACTACGGACGGAAGTATCGACGTCCTGGTAGCACAGCCCATAGGAGACCCGCGAAGTCCATGTACTCACTTCCGCGATTCCGGGACAATCATTGAACACCGGACTCTCACATCACACAATCCAAGCTTCCGGGACAACCATCGGACATCGGACTACTCACATCACTCGCACACAATCTACGATTCCGGGACAACCATCGGATATCGGACTACTCATATCACTCTCATGCAAATTGAGCTCAGCTCATCATAGTGTTTCATCAAGTATCAACAATATATCATAAGAGATGTGAATGCGTGCGATGTATGAGTCAGCATGAATAATTAGATCAATATCACAAGTACCCAACATGGGTACGCCAACAATATCATGAAAGGATACATAAGTCATAGAAAGACACTATCCCCGAAATCAAATGCCAACAAGTGGGGCACCACAATATCATGAACAAGATATCCCAATAGACTCCAATATCCACTATAACTATGTGGCATTAAGCCCACAACAATAGAACAACTCAATCACAACACAATGGGGTGGCTATTCCCAATCACATAACTGGGCCCAACCTAATATAATATCCAACCCAACTTCATACCCGAAGATTTATATGCTTTCTCCGACATTAAAATCTAAATATATGCTTCACTACATGAAGTCTCACTAAGGGTAAGCCATAACCTACCTGGATGGCCGAACCGCAAAACTCCAACAATCACTCCATCGCTTTCCCTTTCCGCTGAGCCTCAACATCAAGAAAGTCTAGGCATATTCGGAATCTAGATTAGAAATCATGAAGATCGATGCCTATATTGCTATGATTCAATTTAGGTCAAAACCAACCTTAGAATTTGAGGAAACGGGGCCCACAAGGTCAAAACGGGAAATTCAGGAGTAAGATATCAAATTAAGCACTAGGTGATCAAAACCCAACAACTAATTGCTAAATAACTCAAGAATTCACCTAATTTCGAATTTCAAGTAAAATCCTCAATTTTTGGGTATAAACCCTAACTCTTAGATTTCAAGAATTCAACACTAATAATGAGATATATAGGATTAACAACCTTGGATATATCATAATCTAGCATAAACCCAATCAATTTTACCATTAATAAGCCTAGACAGAAAATCCATCAAAACCCACTTTTAATCTTCCATTACTAAGGGACTAACAAGGAAAGAGGAATTCTAAAATGATTAGGAACAATGAAATAGCAAGAGGGTCAGGGGAACTTACCACCAAGAATCTTCACCAATAAGCCCCAAGAATAGTTCCCAAGAGCTCAAATTTCGGAAAAGTATTAAATGATAGACTAAGGGCTTTTAACACTTCATTTAATGAACTAACTGATCGTCACCCGCTTCCGCGATGTTAAGCCTTTCCAGCGGTGCCATGACCGCTCCAAATGGCAATGAGCCTGGCCAAGCGGTAGGGGTGGTCGGCGGTACGGCGTTGCGGCGTCTTTGGTGCGACCAAAGCGGGCACTAGACACTAGAAACTTTCCAAGTTTCACCCTTCAACCTGAATTTCTGACTAATTCCCGAGGGCATCTGCTCACAAACAGCATACACAGATACACATAAAAACACGCTACGAACACGCTCGTGGCCTCGAAATTCTAAGCGGAGGTCTTGTTGACCGAGTCAACCCCCGATACCTCAATTCAAATTTCCCAACCCAAGTCACAAAATGCATCTGAGTGCATTGGAAACCAAACTAGATATACACACAAGTTCCAAATGGCCATCCGGACCTCTTGAAATCGACGGATTTCTGAAAAAGGTCCATTTACCCAAAAGTCAACTTTGAGTTAACTCTTTTTCGTTTAAAGCCCATATTTCACAAAAAGTAGCTCGAATCAAGTCTAGACACCTCGGGAAATGTGTCAATGGTCCCCTCGAGTCAAAAGTGAGCTACCCAAGCTCGGAAAGGGGCGAAAATGCCAGAAAAACTATTACGACCAAACGAGTCGTTACATCAGACACCAATTAGACTATCGCTCGTCCTCGAGCGAAGAAGGGAAAAGAACGGGGAAAATACCTAAATCAGCGAATAACTGGGGATATCGGCTTCGCATGTCCGACTCAGTCTCTTAAGTAGCCTCCTCAACAGGACGATGCTTCCATTGCACCTTCACAGAAGCAGTCTCCTTCGACCTCAACTTTCGAACCTGCCTATCTAATATCGCAATAGGCTCCTCCTCATAGGTCAAATTCTTATCTAATATCGCAATAGGCTCCTCCTCATAGGTCAAATTCTTATCAAGTAATATCGAATCCCAACGAACAATGTAGGTACTGTCAATATGGTACTTCTTCAGCATCGAAACATGAAACACCTGATGAACTCCCGCCAAGCCTGACGGTAATGCCAACTCATAAGCTACATCGCCCACACGGTCAACAGTCTCAAATGGGCCGATATACCTAGGGCTCAACTTGACCCTCTTCCCGAACCTCATAACACCCTTCATAGGTGAAACCTTCAATAGAACCTAGTCACCAACAACAAACTCTAAACTTGGACCTTCCTGTCCGCATACATCTTCTGTCGACTCTAAGCTGCCAAAAGCTTGGCTTGAATAACTCTCACCCTATCAAGGGACTCTTTCAACAGATCCATACCCCAATGTCGAAGCCATTAAACTAGTCAACCAGAGATCTAAACCTCCTACCCTATAAAGCCTCAAAAGGAGCCATGCCAATACTCGAATGATAACTGTTATTGTACGCAAACTCTGCCAATGGTAAGTGCTGATCTAATGACCACCAAAATCAATAACACACGCTCTCAATATGTCCTTGAGCACCTAAATGGTCCGCTCGGACTGACCATCGGTTTGGGGATGAAAAGCTATACTGAGATCCAATCGGGTACCAGATCCTCATGAAAAGCCCTCCAGAATCGGGAAGTGAAGATAGTAGCCCGATCAGATACAACAGGAATAGGGACCCCCCATGGAATCTCATAATATCCCGAATGTACAACTTAGCTAACTTCTCCGCAATATAAGAAATCTGAACTGGAACAAAGTGAGCGGACTTAGTCAACCGATCAACTATCACCCAAATAGAATCAAACTTGCCCAGGTGCTTCGGAAGACCCACCACAAATTTCATGGCAATCCTCTCCCACTTTCACTCAGGAATGAGCATCCTCTGAAGTACAACGTCGGGTCGCTGGAGCTCATACTTTACCTGCTGACAATTCCCACACTTAGCCAGGAAATTAACGATATCTCTCTTCATCCGACGCCACCAATAGTGCTGTCTCAAATCACGGCACATCTTAGTTGCCCCTGGATGAATGGAATAGCGAGAGATATGAGCCTCAGACAAGATGAACTGAATCAAATCTCCAACAAGAGGAACGCACACGCGTCCCTTAATCCTTAAAATGACCTCAGAATCAATCACGGCCTTCTTGGCCTCACCCCTCAAAACTCTATCTCGAATCTTGCTCAGCTGAGTATCCTCAAACTGATAAGCCCTGATCTGGTCCAATAAAGAGGACCTCGCCTCTACACAAGCCAAAATCCTGCCTGGGCCTGAAATATAAAGGCGAACGAAACTGTTGGCCAGAGTCTGAACCTCTATGGCCAACGGACGCTAAAAAACAATCAAACGCGCTAAGCTTCCCATATTCAATGCCTTGCGACTCAAGGCATCATCCACAATATTGGCTTTCACGGGATGATAAAGAATACAGATGTTATAATCCTGCAGGAGCTCCATCCATCGGCGCTGCCTGGAATTAAGATATCTCTGGGTAAACAGATACTAAAGGCTATGTTGAATGGTGAAAACCTCAGAATGGACACCGTATAAATAATGCGTCCAAATCTTAAAAGCAAAGACCACGGCCAACAACTCCAAATCATAGGGGGGGTAATTCTTCTCATGAATCTTCAACTGGCGGGAAGCATAAGCTATTACTCTACCCTCTTGCATCAACACAACACCCAAACCCATATGGGAGGCAACATAATAGATCGCGAAATCCTTACCCTCCACGGGTAATGCTAAGACTGGAGCTGAAGTCAAAAGAAGTTTGAGCTTTTAAAAGCTCTCCTCACAATCATTAGACCATTGGAAGGGAACATCCTTCTGAGTTAATCTGGTCGAAGATGAAGCAATAGCAGCAAAAAACCTTCACAAAGCACTGGTAATAACTGGCCAAAATCACAAAACTACGAACCTCAATAAAGGTAGTGGGCCTCGGCCAACTCCTCACAGCCTCAATCTTCTATGGGTCAACCATAATCCCATTCTTAGACACTACATGGCCCAAGAATGTTACAGACTCCAACCAGAACTCACACTTAGAAAATTTAGCAAACAGGCTATGCTTCTTCAACAACCCAAGAACAGTACGAAGATGGCTCTCATGCTCCTCTCTATTCTTGGAATACACCAAGATATCATCAATAAACACAATCACGAAGGAATCAAGGAATGGCCTAAAGATGCCATTCATCAAGGTCATAAATGCAGTCAGGGTATTGGTAAGCTCAAAAGACATCCCTAGAAACTCATAGTGGGTATACCTCGTCCGAAAGGCTATCTTCGAAATATCCTCTGCCCTGATCCTCAACTGGTGGTAGCCTGAACGCAAGTCAATCTTCGAAAACATTGAGGCACCCTGAAGCTGGTCAAATAGATCATCAATACGAGGCATAGGGCACTTGTTTCGAATAGTAACCTTGTTCAGCTGGCGATTATCAATGCACATCCTCATGGTCCCATCTTTCTTTTTCATAAATAACACAGGAGCACCCTAAGGGGAGACACTCGGTCTAATGAACCCCTTGCTCAATAAATCCTGTAACTGCTCCTTAAGCTCTCTCAACTCGGCAGGTGCCATCCGATATGGCAGAATAGAAATAGGGTGAGTGCCCAGATCCAAGTCAATGCAGAAGTCATTGTCGGGGTCGGATGGCATACCCGACTGGTTCGACGGGAATACCTCTGCGAACTCGCTCACAATAGGAATGGACTCAAGGGGTGAAGATGCAACAGCCGTGTCACGTACATGAGCCTGATAGGCTAAACACCCCTTATTCACTAACTTCTTCACTTGAAGGAAGAAAATGATCTTCTTCGGAGCGGGACTAGGAGTACCCCTCCACTCAAGTCTAGGAATTCCCGGCATGGCTAAAGTAACTGTCTTGGCGTGACAGTCCAAAATCGCGTGATAAGGAGAAAGCCAGGACATACCCAAGCTAATATCAAATTCCACCATATAAGAATCATCAAATGTACCCAAGTGTCATACCCCATAAAAGTAACCAAACATGACCGATAAACTCAATCCACAATAACGGAATCTCCAACCAGAGTAGACATATGAACAGATATATCTATGCTAGCACAAGGCAAATTCCAACTAATGGCATGATATGCAGACACATACAAATAAGTGGATTTAGGATCAAACAACACAGATGCTGCTCTATGACGGATGGAAATGGTACCTGAAATCACAGTATCTGAGGCCTCCGCCTCAGGCCTACTCGAAAATGAGTAACAATGGGCCCCACCACGTCCATTCTGAGATCCCCCTCTCGTACTCTAGGACTAACCTCTAAATGCCTGGGATCTACCTCTAGAACCATGAGAACCGCCGCGGCTTGGCTGAGCAGAAGCACCACCTCGACCATTAGATGATGTCGGAGTCCTCGGTGGCTGATAATCTCGCCTAGGTCGAGGACATCTCCTAGCAATATGCCCAACCTCTCCACAAGCATAACAGGTTAAAAAAGTCGGAGGCTGATAAACTGAAGCTAAGGGCTCGGATGAAGCAACCGTGTCTACCGGTTGAAAAAATGAACTCTCGAGAGCTCTCTATCTGGGTGGCTCACTCGGGAAAGCCTGCAAAGCTGAATGCACAGGGTGGCCAAAATATGGCTGATATGGCCTAGACAACTGACCGGCACCCCTCGAACGAGAACCACCATAGCTTCCAGTCTGACACGGTCTCTTGTCACCACCACCAAATGCACGGGCCTTAGCGCCCTCAACCAAAGAAGCATGCTCGACGATGGACTGGAAGGAAGCCCTCATAGCCTCTATCTGAAGGCAAGGAATCTGAAGAGAACCGACTAGCCCACTAACAAAACGCCTGATCCTGTCGGCCTCAGTAGAGATCAAAGGAGTGGAATAACGGGCCAGATACAGATAGCGGGTCACACAGTCCTTTATCGATATAACCCTCCTCTGAAGATATAGAAACTCCTCCCTACGCGCCTTTCTCAAAGACCCGGACCCATACTTCTCAAGGAAGGCCCGGTAGAACTGAGTTCAAGTCAGAGGAGGGAAACCCTCAGGTCCGCAAGCAACAAAATACCTCCACCAAGTCTTCGCGTCGCCACAAAACTGGTAGAACACATAGTCAACTCCATGGGTCTCCACGATCCCCATCTTATGTAGCAACTCATGCATATCTAAGATGAACTCATAAGCATCCTTAAAAGAAGTACCCAAAAACCTCGGCGGCTTTAACTTCCTGAACCTCCTAACAAGATCCTGATCAGAAGCAGTCATAATAGCACCCTCCATGGGACTAAAATCATCATCAGGAGCGGATACCGCATCAATACGGGGAGCCATATTTACGGTAGGGTGTGCTACCCGTGGAGATATCCGCTCGGGGTTTGGCCCCAACGCGGTCCGCGAACCTCCGCCCGAGAGTAGTAACACCGAGCGGCGGCTACCGGGCATCTAAACGACGTAAGACTCTAGCGATGATAATGTCTTGCGCATAGCCGATCGAAGCAACCTCGGACTATGTTCGTGCTGGGGCCACACCATTCTCTGTGGCCTGGCCTCGATCATGTTGATACTCAGGTTTGGGAGATGAAAATATCTTGTGCCGCTGTCCTAACGCAGGAGCCCTGCCCCTGGCTGAGGCAGCCCCGCGGCCTTTAGCTCTGTCGCGCCCTCTGGCTGTCGCTCGCCCTTTGGTGCCGGCCGCGACTGCGGGCTTTAGCACCTAACCTCGAGCTATAATAGCTCGAGTCCTCACCATCTGTGAAAGAATAGATAAGAGTTAGATACCAATTTGATTTTTTCAGATATCAATGAGAATAAAGTAGCACGAAAGAATGAAAGAAAGTGAGATTTTCTAAATGTCTTATAGCCCGTCACAGATAAGTACGGAGCTTATCATACCGATCCATGAGACTCTACTAGACACGCTTTTGTATTATAGATCGGATAACCTAGGGCTCTGATACCAACTTGTCACGACCCATTTCGACTAAGTCGTGTGAGCACTTACCTTTTCCACCTTGATAACCGAACCCTCAACCCAACGATAAGTAAAGACAAATAAATAAATCAATTAAGCAGAAGAGAATAATCATGTATGTCTTACGATATTATAATAGAAATAGTGCGGCGGAAATAAGGAAATACACCCAGGGTCTGGTCTAATCTATACAAGAGCATCTAATGAAAATATACAAGTTTGGAATATAATAATACATCAAATCTGTCTATGTCTCAGAATGAAAAAGTAAGACATAAATAAGAGGAGTCTTCAAGGCAGCGAACGTCTCGTGCTCACCCTGGAAACTCTAAGCATCGATGGCTACTATCACCACGGGAGATGGGAAGGACATCTAACTTAGAACTCTGCATTCATAAAAGAATGCAGCAAGTGCAGGTCAGTACAAAACCACAGTACTGGTAGGTATCATTGGCCGACTAAGTATAGCTAACATAATTCAGACAATAAAGCAGAATAGGCAGATAAATCAACAAGTATAAGTCAAGCACAATCAGAAACAAGTTCTAAGTAAAAGCATCTAAACCCAAGTATGCCAAGTCTTAATATATATCCAATCCGAATCAACAACCCAAGTAAAACACCGGATCATCACAATATAAGCCAAAATGCAATGCAATGTAATGATGTAAGAATGCCAATGCAATACAGTGTACACATGTACTCCAGACGGAAGTACCTGATAGCATAACCCTTGGGGGACCCGCGAAGTCCATGTACTCAGTCATCCACGATTCCGGGAAAATCATCGAACATCGGACTCTCACATCACACAATCCATGATTTCGGTACAAGCATCAAACATCGGACTACTCACATCACTCGCACAAATTCCACGATTTCGGGACAACCATCGGATATCGGACTACTCACATCACTCTCATGCAAACTGAGCTCAACTCATCACAGTGTTTCATCAAGTATCAACAATATATCATGAGAGATGTGAATGCGTGCGATGGATGAGTCAACATGAATAATCAGATCAATATCACAAGTACCCAACATGGGTATGCCAACAATATCATGAAAGGATACACAAGTTATATAAAGACACTATCCCCGAAATCAAATGCCAACAAGTGGGGCTTTCACTTTCTGCTGAGCCTCAAGATCAAGAAAGTCTAGGCATATTCGAAATCTAGATTAGAAATCATGAAGATCGATACCTATATTGCTATCATTCAATTTAGGTCAAAGCAATCCTAGAATTTGGGAAAAAAGGCATATTCGAAATTAGGGCCCACAATCGATACCTATATTGCTATCAAAACGAAAAATCTAGAATTTGGAAAAACGGCCCACAAGTATGATATCAAATTAAGCACTAGGTGATCAAAACCCAACAACTAATTGCTAAATAACTCAAGGATTCACCTAATTTCTAATTTCAAGTAAAACCCCTAATTTTTTGGTATAAACCCTAACTCTTAGATTTCAAGAATTCAACACTAATAATGGGAGATATAGGATTAACAACCTTAGATATATCATAATCTAGCATAAACCTAATCAATTTCACCATGAATAAGCCTAGATAGAAAATCCATCAAAACCCACTTTTACTCTTCCATTACTAAGGGACTAACAAGAAAAGAGGTATTCTAAGGTGATTAAAAACAATGAATTAGCAAAAGAGTTAGGAGAACTTACCATCAAGACTCTTACACCAATAGTTCCCAAGAATAGTTCCCAAGAGCTCAAATTTCGAAAAAGTATTAAATGATAGACTAAGGATTTTTAACACTTCATTTAATAAACTAACTGCCCGTCACGAGCTTCCGTGATGCTAAGTCCACTCCAGCGGTGCCATGACCGCTATAGCAGTCATGCCCAAATGGAAATTATCGCTCTAATGGCAGGGTGACCGCTTCAGTAGTGCCGCTGCCGCGGTGCTGGTGCCGCCAAAGCGGGCATCAGACATCAGAAGCTTTCCAAGTTTCACCCTTCAACCCGAATTTTTGACTAATTTTTGAGGTTATCTGCTCATAAACCACATACATAGACACACATAAAAACACGCTAAGAATGCGCTCGTGGCCACGAAATTCTCAACGGAGGTCTTGTTGACCGAATCAACCCCGATTCCTCAATTCCAATTTCCCAACCCAAGTCCCAAAATGCATCCGAGTGCATTGAGAACCGAACCAGATATACACACAAGTTCTAAATGACTATCCGGACCTCTCAAAATTGACGGATTTTCAAAAAAGGCCCGTTTACCCAAAAGTCAACTTTGAGTCATCTATTTTCACTTAAAGCACATATTCACAAAAAGTAGCCCGAATCAAGTCTAGATATCTCAAAAAGCGTGTCAACTGTCCCCTCGGGTCAAAAGTTAGCTACCCAAGCTCGATAAGGGGCGAAAATGTCGTAAAGTCTATAACGACCAAACAGATCATTACAGCGCGTGTTCGAAGAAAGGGCTCGACCTAGACCTTAGACGAGATAGCAAAAACCCGCATGGAGGAGATGCCCTCGTGGGGGCTTCCTGACAAACGACATGGTTATGGCTACGCTTAAATCGAAAAATGTGATGCTGCAGCAAATGGAGATAGCCGTGGTCACTATGGTGAATTATTGTAGGCCTGGGACTCCGGCATCCAACCAAAACGTGGAAAATCCCCCGCGACGCTGCAGATTAAGAAAGGGGAAACTGATAGTGCGAGAAAATGACTGGATGCCTTCAACGAGGAGCTCGTCAGGGTTGCAAAAGAAGACATGAGGGGATGAACCAGAGCATCGGGAGCACAATCTATCAGAAGTACTGTGGTCTCAAAAATATAGGATATCACTATACTCGGAGAGTGACACCCCAGCTCCCATTCTGAGGAGCATTTTGAACTTTGAGTGGCCATCAATGGGCGTGGCCATCAATGGGCATGACCTCAATTGACATGAAATCGAATCGATTATGCTAAAAAATTTCCAACATACGCTCGTTAAATGAGCACTTTCCTGGTACACTCGTTTGCCCGAAAATTCTATTTATTCTTTGGCTTCTCTTGCAGACGCCTTTGTTAAAGCTCATGCGGGGGCCCAGTGGTTTGATACACATAAGCAAGACGTGTTCACCATAAAGCAGAGGGGTGACGAACTGTTAAGGGGATTCGTGGACAGGTCCCAGAGGAAGAGAATGTTGCTGCTTGCTATCCCGGAGGATTGGGCCGCGGCCGCCTTCGCGGATGGTCTGAACCCAAACCGTTCGGATGCATCCAAAAAGTTAAAGGAAAGCTTAAGGGAGTTCCTTGCCAAAATGTGAAGTGAAATAAACCTCAAGTACACGGCCAAGATGTGAATAGAGGAAGATCAGCAGACAATGGAGCTAACAGAGGGAGGTAGTCGCCTCGCTAGAAGTCCAGATACAGGATTCGGTGCAAATGCTGCGAACCATAGAGAATGATTCGAGCCGTACAAAGCTCGCGGATTCCCAGGCCAAAGCATTAATCGCGGTGTTGATAGAAGAAATTGGAGCCTCATCGGGAGGGGCCTCCGACACTCTGAAGTAACAATGTTAAATGGAACCGGACCCCCAAAGCTAGCAGATCACAATTTCAACATCGGCACGACGGAGCTTGTCGTGGTAATGAGAACAATGAAGGAAGCGAGGTTCCCCGATGAGTTTCAAACCAATCAGGACAAGAGAAACACGGGGTTATGGTGCCACTTTCATAGCACGCACGGGCATGCTATGGAAGATTATGTGAACTTGAGGATTGAGGTGGCCCAGCTATTGCGAGCGGCACACTTAAAATAATACATTCGCGATCGGGCAAAGCTCAACCTGAACCGAGTTCCCGGACAAAATCTAGACAACATGCCGCAACCTACTCATACCATCAATATGATTTTCAGAGGCAAGATGGTAAACAAAATTGCTTATACCTCACTCAAAAAGTTCAATATTTCTGTCACAACAACTAGCCGTGCCTGGGAATCTCCTGAGAGTAGCAGCATCTCCTTCTCCGACAGTGACTGCCCGGGACTTGCCCCTTCCCACAATGACGCCCTAGTAATATTTATTCAAATGGCTAATTTTTTAATTAAGCGTGTGCTCATTGATCCAGGGAGTTCGGCAAATATAATTCAGCTGCAAGTCCTGAAAGAAATAGAAGCAGCGGGATTGATCATCTTGGCAACTAAAGCAGGGTTCAACATGTCAAGTGAATTGACCCGGAAAGAAATCGAGCTGCTAGTTCACGTTGACGCTACAGAACGTGGTACAATCTTCGATGTCGTGTTCGATGACATGTCTTAAAACGTGGTACAGGGAAGGTCGTGGATTCATTCAATGAAGGGAAGTTCCCTCCACTTTCCATCAAAAAATTAAATTCCCTACTCCCTGGAGAGTTGGGGAGATCAAGGGGAACCGGGGCGCTGACCGAAAAATGAAAGTTACATCAATAACGACGGCCCAGAGGGATGAATCCAACAAATAGCAATCACAAATGTAGGGATCACAAGTCGGGGCCAAAGGAATGACGGGGCGATGCGCAAAGGTGGTGACAACGGAAGAGATCTATCGAGACTAGACCATCCTGAAAGGGTTTATTATCCCAGTAGATAAAGACCCCACGGACTCAACCATAGAAGAATTGAAACGCGTGGAGCCTTTCAAAGAACATCCTAAAAAAAGGTACACCTAGGCTCGAGGCTCTCGCCTGAGGTCAGGAATAGATTTTTAAATTCTTTAAAAACTAACCCAAATTGCTTTGCTTGGTCTCACCTGGACATAATAGGAATTCCTCCAGAAATATCCATACACCGGCTATGTTCTGATCCTAATCACCCCTCTCGTAGCATGCTGGAAACGCCCTATCTCTCGCCAATGCATCGGCTCGTCAAGGAAGAGGTGACTCGGTTGCTCAATATAGGATCAGTCCGGAGAATGGAGAATCTGGATTGGCTGGCAAACGTGGTAGTGGTCCCCAAGAAACTCAATAAATTCAGAATGTGTGTGGATTACAAGGATCTTAACGAAGCTTGTCCGAAGGACTCTTTCCCGCTTCCGCACATCGATCAAACAATTGATGCCACGACAAGGCATGAGTTACTCAGCTTCTTGGATGCATACTCCGGCTATAATCACATTAGTCTGCACCTATAGGATAAAGAGAAAATGTCGTTCATCACTAAGCATAATAATTTCTATTATAACGTAGTGCCTTTTGGTCTCAAAAATACAGGGGCGACGTACCAAATGTTGGTAAACAAGATGTTCGAAATACAAATCGACAAATCTATAGAGGTCTATATAGATGAAATGCTGGTCTAAAACCATTTGTCTGCCTTATAGGAAGGATTTGACATTCTTCACCGGCATTGCATGAAGCTGAACCTGGATAAATGCACCTTCGGGGTTGATAAGTGGCAATTTGACCACTTATTATAGCCTCTTTGCTTTGGTTTATATGTCCTTTATCTATGATATGAGGTTATTATTGGTGTGTATTACTTTTCAGGCGCATTGAGTCATGAAGAGAATTGGGATCAACCCAAGGGAAAACGAGGCAATAAGGAGCTGAAATGAAGAAATTGGAATTTTTGCCCAGTGAAATGGTCTTCGCAATCACGAAGATGATAAATGCGATTGCGATAGTCAGCATGGTCAACCTTCTGCAATCGCGCGGGAGCTGCCTGAGATCACGATGAAGCTTTTCTCGGCAGTTTTGAAAATTCATGTTTTTGTTATCCGAAACCACATAAAACTTGACAAAACCTCTTGGAAACACATCTTTGGCAGAAAACACATGTTTGGGAGGCTAGTTGGGTAAATTATATTACGACAATCGTGTACACTTTCTCTTTGAGGAGTGAATTTGAACGTTATCAATTTTGGCACCATTGCCAGGGAACAATTTGGCGTATTTAGGCTAGTTTAGGAAATAAGCTAACTTGCTTTGGTCCAAACTTGTGAATATTTTTGTAGTTGTTTCTTTGTTTTATTTTATTTTTATTTGAAAAAATGGCATCATTCCATGAAAATGGGTCGGATGGTAGTTGTTCATACTTTGATGACCCTTGTTCTTATTGTGGAGGACCTAACTCTTGGAAAACTTGTTTAAAGTCTCCCGGAGGAGAATTGTGAGCACAATCTCGAACCCATGAGTGGAGCATATGTGATATATGTGGCGGTCAAAATGGCCATTGGGCTAATTGTAATTATTTGTCCATCCCTTCCCCGAACCTCCACTATGACGATTCTACTTTTTGTTGTGACAATGATAGGAAAATGTAAGTGGAAGAAGTTGAGAATGGTCAAAACAGAGAGATCGAGCTCATGATGGATTGCCTACTTGATGGAGGAAATGAAAATAAAAAAGTCTTGGAGGAATACTTGAAAACTAGTATCCAAAATGGCTTGATAATTGAAGACAAAAATCATCCATGGGCATTTGAACAAAATCAAGAAGAATTCTCAAATGCTCACTATTAGAGGATAATGCCCATGTGGGAGGCCAACTTTGACAAGAAGGAATCAAGAATTGAACATCCTCCAACTGGCTTTATGCTAATTGGAGATGCCAAAGAAAAAGAAAAGGAATTAAGTCAACGTTGTTATGAAAAATATGGTTGAAATTGACTTTAGTTCGGAGGAAAATGAGAATGTCAAAATCCGAAAAAGTTTACAAATTGGGAGGTTGAAGTCTAATTCCAAGCATTTTTCAACATTGGTTTTGTATAGTGATATGGGAATTGAGCCACATACATCCATATTGGATGGTGAAGAAGAAAGATTAGTGCCCTATATCTTGCAATTTGAAAGATCAAGAAGGCAAAACAACATTCCACATTTGAAAGCCAAGAAGTGTAAAATGAAGAAACTGACGTTTGGCTTGTTCATCTACTTACCAGCCCCGGCTGCTCATGGTCACAAACTTGAGTCCAATTTGGGTGCCCAAATTATAAGTTCCAAATGGCGAGTAAAGCGGTAAAGTTGGTAGCCGTCATGCCACGACGTTAAATCAAGAGCTTGGTGGGAGGCAGCCCCTCGTTTTTGAAATTTTAAGTCATTTTTGAAATTTTATTTTTTAGAATAACTTAGTATATTTTTTTTGACTAATCCAGAAAGGTTCAGAATTTTTGGAGTTGATTTGATTAGGTTGAGGTATCGGGATAGCCCCAAACCAGTAGCTGCTGAAAATTGCAGAAAATTGGTCTCCAGGCAATGCTTCGCGATCGCGCTGACACGTGTCTCGATCGTGCGTGTTGGAATTCTCTAATACCTCGCGAACGCGTGAACACAGACGCGATCACATGGAGCCAGTTTCCAGGTAACTTAATCTTTCAAAAGGAATGAAAAAGGGCTGAAAACAAAACGGTACTATTTCCTTCAATAAGAAAACTCAAAATCTTTCATCCTTCAATTTCATAGCATTTTTCAAGTGCAAATCTCAAGTTATGTTGCTAATGCTTATTCTCTTGGTCATTAAATATTCTTAGTCCTCCTTATGGTAAAATGGTGAAAGGAATTTTTCTTTTCAACCATGATTTTTCTTGTTTTGGGCTGATTTTTGGTTTTAATCAGTGAATCTTGTGTGTGTAAATTGTTGATGCTTTCTGGGTGAGGTTGGTTAAGAGTGAAGAGTGTTGATTGTTGGCCGAAACTTGGGCAAAATGGGTGCTAAAATGTCATGAAAATGAGCAGAAAATCTGTGCCTATGAACTGCTTGAAAAAATGCCTGAATCGAATCTGCCTGGATGAAAAAGAGAACCACGCGTTTGCGATGTCTCTACATGCGATCGCGTTGAACAAAAATATTTGGAAAAAAAAAAATCTTCGCGATCGCGATAGTGTTGCCGTGATCTCGATGATCAGTTCAGGCAGTGCCAAAATAATAGCTTCGCATAGTTTGGCCCGAAAGCTTTTTGACCCATTTCTTTGGCCTAACTGCCTCATAATACATTGTTTTAGGTGCCTATATAAGTGTTTGACATGTTTACTCATTTTGTAGGTACTTTGAGCTTGAAAATGGCTTCGGCATCAAATGAAAATGTTCAAGAAAATGTCGACCAAGTGGATGGAGATGAGTACTTTGACTAAGAAACATTCAAGTCACTGAAATGTTCCTGGTGGTTCGATAAAACTTGGCGAAGAACATTAGGCAGGAAATAAGCATCCGCTTGGATGATCTTGAAGCAAGATGGCTTGATTTTTATGGAAGGTTGATGACGAGTGGTTGGATGTGCTTTGCTGCAGAACCAATCTAGTCGAACTATACAGTTGTCCGTGAATTTTATGCTAATGCAGCTGAGACCGACTTTGTAAATGACTTGGTCGTCACGGTCTGAGGCAAGCAAGTCTTGTCACACCCCAACTTTTGATGGGGCATGATGGGCACCCGACCCTTACTTAGGGCCGAGCGAACCCGCTGATCCTCGTGATACTCCTAATCTTGCTGGACTCTTAAATCATGAAATGAATG
The DNA here is from genome assembly GCF_029784015.1 of Lycium ferocissimum. Taxonomy (NCBI): domain Eukaryota; kingdom Viridiplantae; phylum Streptophyta; class Magnoliopsida; order Solanales; family Solanaceae; genus Lycium; species Lycium ferocissimum. The sequence continues at coordinate 26,461,668 of NC_081346.1, forward strand.
CATAATGTAAGCTTTTCAAAAAACATGCTTTTCGTCCTTCTCAAATCAAGTAAAATCTGTAATCATATGAAATCGTGACATAATGCATAATGATACATGGCTTACGCCGCCGCTTACAAGCATCGACATGTTATATACGTGACTCGTCTCCGCAAAGTCTCTAACATAACTCAAGATACCATAACATAGATACTCCGACTCGGCAAAGACCGAAGGAAATGGAGCTCGCCAATCCAGCCGGAACATCTTTTACTAATATCCTCTACTCATTCGTATACACCGCGTGGTACGAAACGGGGCCCCCGCGAAAAGCGGGGTCGATGAATATGTACTGAGCATGTAAAGTATGAAATACGGTAAACATGATCATACTGAAATAAGGAGCATAGAAAAATCATAAGACTTGCCTCTGAAACATAAATCATGCGTATCAATATCATATCCAGCCCATTATGGACCGAATGACATAAGTAAATAATCATCATGTACATATGCATTTATAACGTGTCCCGCCCTCTAGCGAGGGACTCGGTAAATAAAATCATCATATACATGTACATATAATGTGCCCCGCCCTCCGCGAGGGACGCGGTGAATGAAGTCATTATATGCCATCCTGGCCGCCTCCCCCATATCATTATATCATCATATACATATACATATAACGTGCCCCGGCCCTCTAATGAGGGACGCGGTGAATAATGCAGTGGAGTTGTGCACGAATACATGCCCTGGCCAGGGACGCAGTGAAAGAAGTAATAACAGCTCGCACGAGCAGAGTAGTGAGAAACCGTATGCACACAAATCATCTTTTAAGACTCGATAGATAAGTAGACAAATCAACACTCGAGTATCAAACGATAGTCATGTTAAATCCGTTCTAAATGCCATTAGGACTGCATTAAAGAGAAATTTGAGGGATCGTAAACATGTATCAAACCAATCCGAGCCCGCCCATGAAAGTTACGGGCATTACTCGTTATGGAATCTTCTACGAACGTATCGAAGCGATCCGAGCCCGTCTATGAAAGTTAGGGACCTTATTCGACATAGAATCTTTTAGGAACAAAAACTCTTTATGCAACATTTACTATCCAATCATGCAAAAGACACAAGGACCATAGCTCGACTATATTAGGAATGCTAACATCAAGAAGTGAATAAGAATCGTAGACATGCTCGGATCTTAAGAATAGAGTTACCCCAAGGCTCGTATCATATCTTACGTACATCTAAGACATGCCAAAAGAAAGAAAGAATAGGCTTTACATACCTGTTCCACCTCTTATTAGCTACGCTTATTCGTCCAAGCTCGTAAGCCTACACTTAAAAGGATTCACTCTAACGTTAGACTCTTTATTGCACACTTGTTCCAAATTTCAAATCAAACTACTCTATATTTTGCCGAAAATCGGGCAGCATCTCCCCTGTTTATATGCCTAGCCCAAAATTACAATTCAAAGAACCAATCAACAACAATAATAATACCAACATCAACAACACTATTATTCATACCAACATATTCCAAAAACATCCCACACGACGTTTTTCAACATACAACAACAATATGCACTTTCTTCCATCCCAATCAAGGAGTATAATCTCATCAACACGCCAACAATGATAGATACCATTTTCGTATGCATAAATCAGTCCATCCACACGGCCACAACACGTTCAAAATAGCCCATAAACACAACAACTACAATACAACACTCTATGACCTTTTCTCCATAGCTAGTTTCATTTTTAAGGCTTCGTTTAGACCTTCAAATAAACTCAACATAAAATATGGGATAAATAACATACCTTATACTTGAAAAAAACTCAGCCACATCAACCTTTTCCAACACCAAGCTTAAGTAGAAGCAAGAACAATCACCTTTCACGGACTAGTTTGGCTTAATCTTGTCAAATTCTTGATTTATCGGACTATAATGCTTGGGGGAGGTGTAGAGAATTTTCTAGGACCCTTTGGAATGTTATTATGCTGAAAAATGGGGTTGATGGGGTATTTATACCCCTCCTAGGTCGGTTTCACCGACCTTCTCACGTGGGGCCCGCGGAGCCATTTCGCAGCTTAGGGTCTTGCTCTTAAAATGGCCATAACTCTTGATTCTAATATTGTGTGATGGCCCATGACCTATAGTTGGAAAGCCCTTTTAATTATCTACAACTTTTATTCTTGGTATTTTTCCAAATTCTAAACTTATAATACCGTTTTTGCCCCTCCAAGTCAAATCATCCGAAAACGTTTCCTTAAATCGTCCTTTTGGAGGGCCTATGTCCATATTTGGCTTATGGGTCCTTCTTAGGACTTGCTCAACTTTCCATGTACTACTTGTATCACTTATAATATGTCCTTTGCACAATCCCGACATGTGGGCCCCACCTTAACTCATGGTTTCGAGGGCTATCATCAAGTGATCATGTTAACCGATTTACTCCATACACTCTCCAAATGTCATATATATGTTCTTATGCTCGTATAACATAATCTTCATCCATAATCCTTGTGTAACTCGCTCTCCCCTGAGCTCATACTAAGCCGTCCACAGTCTTGATAACGCGAAATTTTCCAAGGTGTAACAAGTCTCTTTTGATTTAGAGAGAATAAATGCATATTGCAACCTTCTAAATGGGGACAATGAGGTGCATAAGACAAAGGCCTAAGAGTTGGGCACATAATGGTTTGTAGCAAATCTGCACGGGGGGAAAATGCCAACGTGGATAGCCAATAATTTGAAGATTGAGTCCTTTGAGTTTACTGCTGAAGCCAAGATATAGCTTTCCATTTTTTGTGCTCGAATCTTGCCATCAAAGAACGAGTAGATGTGACACTTGAGAGGGCAAGAATAATTTGTGCGGTTATGGATAGGTTACCGGTTGATGTTGGCCAGTTCATTGTGCAAGAGATTCATGAGGTGGTTATGGAGAGAACCAAGAGCCTATTCTTTCCATCCTTGATCACATATCTATGCCAGCTGGATGGGGTGACCAAAAAGGATGGTGACCGTGAGAAGGGTTGAGAAGCCAATTCATCCGTTGAAGAAAAGAGGGACAGGGAATGCACAAAAGAAAAGAAAGATTGATGTAGCATCTCCATCCTTTGGCAAATTCCCTGAATCTACTTGTGAGACACCTGGTTCGACTGCAGTTGCATAGTACATTGCACTACTTTGAGATAGACCCCTGCCATTTAGATACATCTCTACTCAGGTTTATGGCATGGACGCACATATTTGCCAGCTTGTGGCTAGTCTCCCTGTGGGCCCAGATAGAGAGGGTTCCTCTACACATCCGTCTGGAAAAAGCAGTTCAACATTATTGAGTGTTGTGCGGGAGCAACAGAACATCAAAGAAAGACCTGGAAAGATTGAGACGAGACAGAAGAAGTAAAGAGTGCATGAAAAGAAAAAGAGCAAGATCCTAACAAAGCTAATGAGCACACAACGACAGTTTTGTGGAGCATAGAATGATGATGTAGATGAGGAAGACTTTGTCCTACCAAAGCCTAGTAGCTCCAGTTCAGAGTGATGCACATGTCAGTAGCGATTAGCCTATCCCGTCGTCGGCTAGTCTGATGCAGACTCCAAGGAGTCCCTCAAACTATTTTATGTTTTGTTTTGATATTGTGCAGTCGGAACACTGCAATGTTTTTAGTTGGGGGTGGCATGTAATGACATATTATATTTTGTTTATGCTTGACTTGTGCCTTTACCGAGCTTCTATGTTATTTATGGATATTGTGTGCCCTTGTCGGGCTTGTTTTACTACTTATGGATGATCATGTGCCCTTGTTGGGCTTGTTTTGTGATTATTGGTGTAGTTGTGGATTAGTCTCTTTTATTATTTTTATTTTCTTTAGTCTTGTAGTTTAGGTGTAGGTTCTCCTTTGAGCAAAAATGTGGAAACTTGTGGCTTGTTTGGTACTAATAGAGTTAGTCTCTTGCATGTGAAGCGTTTAATTGAGCATATCCCTTCAATTGTTTTAAGTGAAATGGGAAGTAAGATATATAGAAAGAATGATCTTTGTGACAACTTTTTGGCTCATTTTGTGACTCTTTACCTACTAGATGGGTTTACTTTGGATTATGATATATTGTTCTATTTATTCTTTCTTAGGAAGTGAAATTGATCCATCTTGACTAGTGTCACGATCTATTTTAGGATCGCGTGGGTAGCTACTATTCCCCCATCGGTATGCAAAACCTTAACCCAAAATAAAATTATTACAAGTAAAGAACGAGATTCATTATCCTTCAAGATATATTATAATAAAAAAGCGGAAGTCAAACCAATATATTTAAATGAAATAGCGAAGTGTTTACAACAATTTAATAAATACATGAACCCATTTTCCCATGACCTAGTCTAGACTAATATAAGAGTGACTAAGATTGAACACTGAATACAATAATAAATCTAAAGACTTAACCTCCATCTCGAAATGAGAATGATGGAGGTCTTCAAGATAGGCACCGTGCATCTTCTGAAAAACTCTAATAAATCAATATCCTGAAAAACTCTACACCCCAAAAGGGATGTAGCAAGGGTAGTATTAGTACAGTGCTAGTACTGGTAAGCATCATAGGCCGACAATGGTTAGAAATGCATAACGGTAATAGAATACACAAATAAGCATGGTAGGCAAACTAAGTCAACAATAGACAATACCTATTGCTCGTCTAAACAGTCTAAGATTCCTATTCCCATTAACTCTTCCTTAAAGATTCATCTACTTAACTGCATTCCACTTACCTCCTAGCTCATTTAACATGTAATCGACAGTTATGCTCAAGTATCACTGGTCAACTCTCATTAATATAGTCACTAAGTTTTAAGGAAGTTCTCACGTCATTCTAATACTCATTACTCACCCATCCTAGCAAACCATACCCTTCATATTAAGGTCACCTAGCACCACGCTTTCCCAATCCAAGATCACAACCTATAATTATAGCAACTAATCTCAACTATGACTAATCTGGTCAAGTACATCACAATTATATCATAACAAGTCATCACTCATGTCATAGCATCTAAGCCCAACTGTGCCAAGTCTCAGTACATCCAATCCGAGTCTGTATATCACAACTATATCACAAGAATATCACAAGAAGCCAAAGGTACAATGCAATACAATAATGTATGAAATATGGATGCAATGCATTTTCACCGACACACACGTACTTCGATGATGGAACATCACCTCTAGGCAGCACAACCCATGTGGGACCCGCGAAGTCCATGTACCATTCCTCATGATTTCGACAAAGAACTCGGCAATCACCACCAGCACTCATACCTCAATTCTGGGATAAACATTGAATATCGGTCCTTACATCACTCTCATCCAATTGAGCCCAGCTTATAACAATGTTTCCTTATATATTATCAATGTATCAACGGTATATCATGAAGGATGAGAATGCGTGCAATGTATGAGTTCAATGTCAAATATCAAATCAATCTCAACAGTACCACACATGGGCACACCATAATATCAATAAAAAGGCTACACAATAAGCCATAATAAAATCACAATCCTCGTCTTAAAACAGTAACAAGTAAGGTGCTACAATATCATCATCAAGATATATCACTAGTCCCTGATATATACTATCTCCACAACAAATAGAACGAGATAAGTCACCACACAATGGGGCGGCTAGCCCTAAATCATATAACAAGACCCAACCTAAGGCAATATCCAACCCGACTTCACACCCGAAGGTTTACATGCATTCTCCGATAATATCGTCTAAATATATGCTTTGCTAATTGAAGTCTCACCATAGTTTAATCATAAACCCACATCTATATTAGTGTTACATAATAACCGCTACCTCTTATACATTATCTATCTAAGTATCCACCCGAATCTTCGAGATCCTATACGTGCATTCTCCGTTTTATCTAACACTCGTATATGAGAGTCTAACCGGAGTCTACCAAGAGAAGGAAGCCGTAACCTACCTCAGGGCCGAACAGGTGCATGAACATCCACTTGGGTTTTATCTTCCATCTTTGTAGTGAACTTTTAGATCCGAAAGGTCTAAGAATGATGGATGCATTCGAGTAAGTAATAGTTGAGGAATTTGGGGTCATAGGGGTAGAATCGTCATTTCTAAAATAATCATTTTAGATTCTTGATTATTGCTATTTTACCTCTTTTATGGAGAACAAGGTTTACCTAAGTCAAACTTACCTTACTAGTTCACATAAATCATTACTAGCAACTAACAAGTTAACCCAATGAGAAGTAGAAAGGATTTAGGCTCAAAACTAGTTATTAAACTAAGTCTTGCATTAAGAAGGCCATCCTGGAGTTACTAATTATTCTAGGTCAATCATTACCACATTTACCCCTTAGTCTCATAAGTTTAAAAGAAAGGATCCTCATTTAATGCTTACCACAATCATAAATGGTGCAAGAAGGAAGAGAGAATTAAAGGAAGATGAAATGAGAGATTTAAAGGGTTTACCTTCCCAATATTTATGTCTCCTGGGTTGGAATTTTCTCTTAGTGGCGGCTGCAGATTTGGGGAAAATGAATATTAGGTCAAGTCAATAAATGGGCTTTAAATAGGGATATAACTGCCCGTCAACCGCTCTGGCAGTCTAGCGGTCACTATGGCTGCACCGCTTCAGCGGTAACCTCACTACTGGGGCGGTCCTTTAACGACTCTACACCTTCACTTCACAAGAGCTTTATACCGTTGTTGCGCAAGCACTGGGGCGGCAGGACTGTCGCTATGACAATATAACGTGGCCCAGTGGCCCAAATCCAATATTTTACACCCTGCTCGTACTACTGGCCTGATCAAGTTAGCGATTTTTTTTAAGAGCATAACGAACCGAATAAGTTTTAAGGGGGTCAAGGCTGCGAATTTCCCGGAAGTCACAGTAACGACGAAATGGATCGTTACAACTAGTTCATATGCCATGTGTGGTGAGTCTGTTGAATAATTCTTGTGCTTACTTTTGTTATCTAGAACTTGCCCGATTTGTCTTTCAATACTAATTTTGGTTATGTTGGTTGGAGAGATGACCTTGGGCTATCTTTGTGAGTCTTTTTGAAAGAACAAAAAAGAAAAAAAGAAGAAGCCTTTCTAGCCTACCATTGCATAAATATCATCACTAGTAACCCATATGAGCCTATGGCCTTTTCTTTGATTTCCACATTAAAAGCCTTTACCCTTTTTTTGATGAAATTCCCTCTTTTGAACCTTTCCCTCCTTGAACATTAAAATTGTGAATATGAGGCCAAAAGCCTAAGTTGGCGGTGTTAGTGTTGCTTGAGAAGTGGTGAAGAATGGTGTTGTGGTTTTGAGAATAAATACCTAATGGAAAAGTCAAAAGAAATGAAGAAAATTTGAAAATACAAAAGGTTGCAACTTTTTGTGTCAAAAAAAAAAAAAGTTGAACAAAAAGAAGTTGGAATAATTGGGGAAACTAGTATGCAAAGGAAGGAGTGATGTATGGAAATAAAGAGGAAAGTGGACCAATTGAAATGGAAAATGTTGTGGGCGTGGTCACTTGTATCCCAAATACTTATCCTACCCATCCTACATTACATGCTTGAAAAAGTCCTTATGTGATCTCCAACCGAATATTCTTGTGTTAGTGATGAATGGAAATAAGGGCAAGCATATGGTATGATACTTGTTAGAACTTGAACTTCTTTGTTGAGTGTGAGTGATTTTGTGTTATGTTCCTGGTTTTATTATTGTGAATATAGTGATTTTGGGACTTTATTTTTTGTGAGGGCATATGGATTATGATAGATTGGTAATGTTGACAAATTCCGAGTTGAGTCAAGTGAGCATATCTAGTAAGCTGGTTTTGAGTCACTTCTTGAGGCTTGGTTGTTGTTGCTTGATTGTTTTGAAACACCATTGTATTCTTGAAATTGTATGTGAAAATGAGGGAGTTATTTGGTTAAAGGTCACATGCTTGTAGCCTAATTACTGGTACCAATCAAAGTCACGAGAGTTGTGCTTAATTGAAGAATGTGATTTGAAAATGATAGTAGTGCTACCTAAGCTTGTATTGATGGATCCTCATTGAGATTTTGGTTTTTATTTGCTTGAGGATAAGCAAAGACTTTAAGTTGGGGGTGTTGATAAGTGGCAATTTTATCACTTATTATAGCCTATTTGCTTTGGTTTTTGTGTCCTTTGTCTATGATATGAGACTATTATTGGTGTGTATTGCTACTATTTCAGGCGCATTGAGTCATGAAGAGAATTGGGATCAAACCAAGGGAAAACGAGGCAAAAAGGAGCTGAAAAAAAGAAACTGGAATTTCTGCCCAGTGAAATGGTCTTCACAATCGCAAAGATGACCAACGCGATCGCGATAGTCAGCGTGGTCAATCTGCCCGCGATCGCGATGAAGCTTTTTTGGGCGAAACTGGACGGTTTTGGAAATTCATGTTTTTGTTATCCCAAACCACACAAAACTTGACCAAACCTGTTGGAAGCGTATCTTTGGCAGAAAACACAATTTGGGAGGCTAAGGGTTTTGCACCACACTTTAGGGTTGAAGATTTGAAGATTGGGTTGAGAACTTTCTTAAACTTCTCTCCATTTCTTTGATTCCTTGCTTTGTAATGAATATCTAAGTGTGTAGTATTTATTTTCTTCACTTGAATCTTGTTTATGAAAATAATCTATGATTAAAGTGTTGGATGAAACTCTTGTTTTGCTTATGTATTGAATGATTTTTATTGCTAGTGAAGTGAGTATTAATGTTGTTTTAATTAACCTTGTTCTTTAATTTTTCTTAAGGAATTAGCTAGCCCTAAGACCCGCCCAATTACTTCGATTTGAGCTCGGAAGAGGAAAATTGAGGTTGGGAAAGATTAATTAACAAGAATTTGGGGCTTTAAACCTCATATAATAACTCGAGCTTAGAATAGGAAAGTTACTTGAGCTTGATATCACTCTCTAAAGCTTGGAAAAGCTTAGAGTGAAATTCATTGATTTGATTGGAAGACTTTCAATGAAATTTTAGAAATCATTATCTAATTAACGTAAACTCCTCTTAGTTGTAAAATCATGAAATACATTGAATCGTTACTTGAGCGTAATTTCTCTTGTATCCATGCTTGTGGCCATTGATCATTTTACTTGCTTTCTAGGTTAGTTATATCTTTGTTATTTGTTAAAACAAAAAAAAAAAATCAAATATTGAAAAAGTGTTTGGCTTATCTTAGTTGGTATAAATCATTTACTTTCTTAATCGCCTTTATATTGTTCCCTGTGGATCCGACCCCGACTCATAGTTGGGTAAATTATATTGCGACGGCCGTGTACACTTTCTCTTTGAGGAGTGAATTTGAACGTTATCAGGGGTCAGGTCGAAAAATTATTGAGTTTCCTAGTTTCCAGCTAAGGCATTGAGATGCATCAAAGATCGATGCATTGGGCAATGTCAAACCGTGCAATGGTTAACGGGAAGGGTCACTGCTGTAACACCTCGTGCATTCGAGCTAAGATTTGACTTATAAGACAAGGGTATAATGAACCCAATTTGAATAGTGTATAAATGGAGTTTGAAACCCAATCAAGACATGAGAAGAGCCCTTGAGCAAAGGAAAGTCGGAAGCTACCCTACGGAGCGTGTTTTTAAGTGAGTTTACACCACGTCTCAATTAAAATGAGTATACGGAAAAATCTGTAAGGAATTTGGGAAAATTTCCTTCTTGAAAGTTGTAGACCTTTGAAATACCTTTCCAACGGTATATTATAGAGGTCAAACAGGAATCTATACAAAAATTTATGCTCGTTTTACTAAAATAGTGTTCTGCCGATATACGGTGGAATATACGGGCCGTGAAAATTATACGGGTCGTATATTCAGACCGTAAAATTGACCCAGAAAGCCCAAATCACTGTAATTGATTTACGGTGAGACGTACGGTCCGTGAAACTTTTACGGGACGTAAAATAGGGCGTAAAACGGGTCTAACAGCAATTATAAAACTTCGTTTTAAGGCTTTTTCACTTCATTCTTCACACCCCCAAGCCCTAGAACGACCTTCTATTCTCTCCCATCATCAAGAACACCAAGGTAAGCCTAATCTAATCATTCCAGGTCAATTCTAATATATATCCTTGTAATATAAACAAGAAATCATCATTCCTAACCTAGGGTTTGCAAGAAAACCATCTCAAGGTTCAAGAATTCAAGATTTTGGAAATCTTCTTCAAAGTTAAAGTCTTTGATTCAAGTTTGGAGCATTACTATATCCCGTATTTTATACATTGGGACAATCCGGGTTAACCATGATAAGTTAGGGACAAGACTATTCCGGGATACGAAATCGGGACTTTAACTACGATTTTGTTTTAAGACATGAGTTGCTTATGATTTTGTGGCATGGAGTATTAAGGAAATTTGGGGTCAAAAGTTATTTTTGGAAAGTAATTAGTTCATGGAAATGGAAAAAAAAAAAAAAAAAAAGAGGGGCATGTGGCCGGCCACATGGGGTGTGGGCCATGGCCACATGGAAGCCTAATACTTGTACATAAAAGATGACTAAGTGACCATTCTTCATCATCTCAACACTTAGAAAAATCAAGAAGCTTGGAGAAGCCAAAGAGAAGGCCATTCGGCCATGGTTGCAAAAATTTGAAGACCAAAAATAGCCATCAAAAAAATTAGTTTCTTCTAGCAAAACTACTAATTGGAAGTCCCTCGTTAACGTGGAGTTGTTGGTGGAGTCAATAAACTACTTGTTTTCATCATTTGCAAACCCTAGCTAGTTGTGAAGTTGAAGGGAAAAGGTAAGGTTTAATCTTGTTTTTATATGTTATGGATGGTTTATGTATGTTGTAGTAGGTAAAAAGGGATGAAATTCATGAAATATTGCATGTTAAAGTGAGGCCGTGTGAATGGCTTGTGACCGTGTATGAGTGTGTTGTGTAGGAGTGAGGAATTAAATTCTATTTAGCAAGTTTAGTTATTGTAGTGTGTTGAAATACATGAGAATCATCAATATATGTGTGTATGGTGGTGGCCGAATATAGGTCATGTTGTGTGACAAGGAATGAATTAATGTTACTTAGTGTTTTAGTTGTTGTCGTTGTGAATTCTATGTTGGCGATGAGATTTTAATGATTCAAGTTGATGTTGTAATTGTTGCGGGCTGATTTGGAAGTTAACGTGAATTTGATGTAATTTTTATATTTATGGAAATAACATTGTTAAAGTGTGGATTGTTGGTGTAACTCATGAATTTGGGAGAAAGGAATGTAGTTGTGTTGTTCTCGGGTTTGGGGCAGTTTTCGGGTGGAATGGTGTTTTGTTTGGGATGTTTGAAATATTGTGTGAATTGTTTAAAGTGTTCTTGAATATTGTTTGGATGGTTTCGGATTAATAATGGAACGTATGAGCGTTAATGTTGGTTTGAATATAGGTAGTTGAATTGAATATAATGAATGTTGTTGAATAATGTAGAAAAGTGATACTAACGTTAGAATGCGTTTTGAATTGATTATTGACGTTGGTAGTTTGGTTGTTGGTATTGTTGTTGGTGAATTTGGCCGAGTGAATTCTCGGGGTTGTTGCATTTACAGGGGAAATGCTGCCCAAATTTCCGTTTAATTAAGTGTTAGTTTGGAAATGAACTCCTAAATGCCTATAGTTAACATTGGTATTTAATGATGTTGTGTAGATCTTGGAGAGTCCGAGACTTAGATTGGATTAGCCTTGAGAGCGGACGAGGTATGTAAAGCCTAACCCTTCTTTCTTTTGGCATGTCTTAGTTGTAAATAGGCTATGACACGAGCCTCGAGGAAACTCCACTATTACGATCCGAGCATGTCTACGATTCTTACTTACCTTTTAATGTCGGCCTTCTTAATGTAATGGTATTATGGGTCCTATGTCTTTGGTAATATTGGATTTCAAATGTTGCATAAAGATTTTGTTTTTAAAGGATTCTACGTTTAAAAATGGCCGTAACTTTCGTAGACAGAACCGGATCGCCTCGATATGCTCGTAGGAGATTCTGTAGCGTATTATGACTATACCTCCCATAGGCGGGCTCGGATTGGGTTGACGCTCGTCCGTGGGTCCCGCGACTTTCCTTTGTATAGTTCTGATGGCTTTTGAAAGAACTTAGTATGGCTTTCGTCCCAACCCCCAAGTATGGTTAGTTCACTTATTTGTTGAGTTTGTAATAATGATTTTTTTTATGCATATGGTTACTCACGACTCTGCTCGTGCATTCTGTCGTACCTTTCGCCGAGTCCCGGCGTTATGTGATCGTGCGCACTACGTTATATTCTCGGGGAGTATGATGTGTCGGTTCGCCGAGTCCTCGTCAAAGGGCCGGCACCGTGTATATTTGGTGTTATGATGTGTCCGGCTCCGCCGAGCCCCTCGCTAGAAGGCCGGCACCGTGTATATTTATGTTGTGATATGTCGGGTTTCGAGATATGAAATCTTTTGGAGTATGATGTGTTATGGCGCCAACCCACGGGCGGCGACCATAGTTCCTGAGCCCCATGCATGATTTGTATTTTGAAACTAAATATTTTGACATTCTGCATATTGTACTTATTTTCTGTATCTCTTATTTCGATTATGATTATGTTTACTATTTTTGCTGCTTTGCATACTCAGTACATATTCCGTACTGACCCCCTTTCTTCGGGGGCTGCGTTTCATGCCCGCAGGTACAGACGCTCATTCCACCAGCCTAGGACACCTATTCTGCTGTTTGGAGTGCTCCCTTTGTTCTTGAGCCTATATTTTGGTATCCACTCTTCCGTTGCATATATATATATATTCATTCGTGTGGGTACGATGGGGCCCTGTCCTGTCATATGATTCTGTTGTTCTGTTTAGAGGTCTGTAGACATACGTGTGGGTTATGCCTATTCCTGTACAGGTGTGTTCGTATATGTTATGTTTGGGCGGTCCCACTTGCCATGGAAGCCTTGTCGGCTTGCGTCTGTATATGTTTTGGGACGCCGTGCTTTATGATAGCCTTGCTGGCTTATATATATATATATATATATACTTGTGATTGCGACAGTTTGAGACAGCGTCTGATATTTGTATATGTATAAGCTATCTGTATACGATTCTGGTTAAGGAATATGTTTGGGTACCCAGCCCGGGCACTAGTCACGGCCTACGGGGTTGGGTCGTGACAATTACCAGGTATGTAGGGTTACTATCTACGTGTGGGAACATCATTGTTCTTCCCCACGCCTCAAAATTCATAAATTATGATTCTCTACTAAAACTAGGGTTTCTATACCATGCTCATGATAACCCTAGGCCTATGTCCATGATTATATTATGCATGAATTGCTATTATTCTATCATTGTGTTCTTAATAACTCCATATGATTATCGAGAATCGGTCCGTAATCCATAAAAACTCATATCTTGTATTCAGGTTCTTGCATTGCATGTTTTAGCTAAAATGATTATTTCATGAATATCCTACATGTATACAAGTTTTCATACAACTATATATATAATTACTTTCATGCTATGATACAAGATACATAAATGCTAAATACAAGTTATTTCATGAAACCACGTTTACAAGTTATTTCATGATATCCATGTACAAGCAAGTTATATTCATGAAAACCATGGGGAGCAAGCGCCACTTATTTTACATGTTCATGTTTTTGGGAGTTGCTTTAATTTCCGAAAAGGCTTCAAATAGCCCGAAACTACGTAGCCACCGTAGGATGAGGATCGCTCCACCCATGCTTAGAACGATCTCTCATAATGACTGGATCCTTTCATAATATTATTAAATCTCATGTCCCTGGCAAGGTATGAGTGTTCGCCGGTAGGACGCAAGTACCGGCATCATGTTGTCGGTTATATTTACGCTCTCCCTACTCACGATACTTTACATATGTTATATATGTATATGTACTCATGTTCATGATCATGCTTCACTCTCGTCTCGTTATGTTATTTTCATGTCCCATGTTATTTCATTCAGGTTAGCTTTACATACCAAGACATTCAATGTATCGACGTCTCCTTTTATTGTCTCCTCGGGGGCCCGCATTTCACGTGCAGCTGTGCATTTGGCTGTGATGACACCTCTTGCTCGTTAGGATCTCTGCACGTACCGAACATTTGTGAGCCCCATCTCATTCGGGGTTTAGGCATTGTCTTTCTTTATTTAGTTTTGCATCTAAAGGTATGCTGGGGGCCTTGTCCCAGCAAATATGTTACGTGTTTCAGACTCATGTTAGAGGTTTCATAGACAAGACAAGTGTCATGTTAGAATCCCAGAGTTGGTTAGCCGGTTTGGCTCATTTATGATATTGCCCGCCTTCATGACTTAATCAAGTACCTATGTTTAATATTATGACTTACTATGTTTTATAAAAGCTCATCATGCACTTCACGTTATATTTCCGCTCAAGTATGCCTCATGATGATTCAGCAAGCCATGTGGTTCGCTCGGTCACATGCAGTTAGGCACCGAGTGCCGTGTTACGCCCAGGCCATGGTTCGGGCCGTGACAAAGCTGCCTTAGGAAGGTTCGTGTCCAGATCCTCAACCTGGTGCCATGAATTCTTCTGTTTGATGAAAAAGGATAACAGATTCAAGTGGACGCAGGAATGCCACCAGAGCCTGAAGGACCTCAAAGCCTATTTGTCCGAATCACATGTGATGGCAAAACCCAAAAAAGGAGAACGCCTGTTCACATACTTAACGGTGTCAGCGGTTTTAGTCAGTGTCACGTTGGTGCGAAAAGAATGCGAAGACCTACTCCCTATCTACTACGCCAAGAAACAATGATGAGATCGAAATCTAGATATCCGGCTCTAGAAAAACTGGCCCTAGCCTTGGTTATGACCACTAAAAAGCTTCGCCTGTATTTCTAATGCCACCCGATAAGGTGGTCGCGACCACCTCATTGCAAGCAGTTTTGCAAAGAGGAAACCTCACGAGTCGGTTGTCCAAATGGGCTGTCGAGATAAGAGAGTATGATTTGACATATCAAACTCGAACGATGATGTACGCGAAGGGACTGCCAGGATTTTCGGACAACTTTTTCGCCACCGTGAGGCCTTGAAAGACACAGGTATAAACCTTCGACTCATCTCTTCAATTATGTTTCATTAACATTTTAATTACAGGACTAGGACTAGGACTAGCTGAAAGAACAATCGGCTCTGACGGAAGGGGACAAGAATAAGAAAATACATATTGCACTCTTTTCCTTGGCTGAGTTTTTCTCCCCGAAAAGAAGGGTTTTTATCGACAAGGTTTTTAAAGAGGCAACAACTTTAAAACGTATTACATTTTGCGAAAGCCCGATCAGCCTGGCCAAGATGACGCATCAACAACCGAATGTTTTTTCCACGTCGCTTAGGATTCGCTGATTTTTCTTTGATTTAGATCACTGTGAAAATGAACTCGGGCTCCACGCCCCACCTTTATGAATAAAAAACGGCCATGCCACGAATGTTATGCTCTAAACCTGTTGACACAAACGTGTCCTCCCAAACTCGCAAACATTCACCTTGAACACACGACACGGCCTACAGACTTCCGAGCGTGAAGGAAACCTAAACCTTATGCCAAAATAAGTTGAGGTCGAGACGTCCTCCTCATCGGAGTCAAACAATGGAGGCCCCTCCTTTATTATGAATCAGAGGAATAATTCTTGGTCATAAAATACACAGCCGGAAGTAATACGCCCTCACTGGGAAAAATGATTGTGCAAAATGTCAACTCTGAAATATAAGGAAGTAAAGCAATCACAAATTCCTACACACATGCGTCCAAAACAAAAATGGAGCAAAACTTTTAACGAAGGGATCCTAGGCGGATAGATCCCCACGGTCAAAGAGCTCCCCCTAAAAGGGCTGAATAATCTTTACATCCGACCTACAATAAATATCAACAGAATAATAGTATAGGGCAATAGATATCCCTTCGCAGGAAACACAACCAAATGAAAGGAAAAAGTATAACTGCTTACAAGACCCCAATAAATAGGGGCAACATTCAAAGCCAAAGCAAAATTATTACAAAGCATATGAACTTTGTCCAAAAAGGGGCATGGCCAAAACATCATTATAAAGTTCAGAACAACAAGAGCATATAAAATTAGGGTTGCGCAGATTAGGCATCGGATTCTTCGATCACGGAAGTTGCGAAGGTCTTCGGCTCGCCGTGAGGGGGGTGGGCTTAGTTCCGGAGGGGCCTGCTTTGGCAAAGGCTTTCTCGGGCTCGGTTACACCACCACCAGGAGGGACTTGGGTAGTGGGGTCGTCGGCTTCCCCTGAAATCTCTTCTTCTTCCCATGCATCTGAAGACCACCCATCTCCTTTAGAGGTATGGGTAGAGTACTCATCCGGGGGTTAAACGGGCAAAGCTTTGGTAGCAGCCTCCTTTACTGACAACGCCATAGCAATTTAGGCATCAATGTTGGTCATCCCGCCTCGAGCTTCCTCAAGAGCAATTCTAAGAGCACGATATATGGCGTGGGAATTCTCCAGGGCAAACTGTTTCTTTTGCTTTAACAAGCAGGCATCCACGTCAGCACAACCCAATCAGTTCTTATCGACAGAGCTCTAAAGAGTAGGGGTGTCAATGGTTTTCAAAAAACCGACTTAACTGACCGAACCGTACCGTACTGAACTGATTTTTAGATTTCTTTTAATAAAGCCGATGGTTTTTATATAAATTTATAACCGTACCGAATAATTAGGTAGGTTTTTAATTTTATAAAAATAAATCGAAAAAATACCGAACCGAACAGAATAAGTTTGTATGTGTAATACTAAAATTTTTGCTTTGGGTTTGGGATGATGAAAATGACTAAAAGCTGGCAACATAATTAACACCTCAAGTTCCAACTCTAAGCCTATTATATTAGTCCTACTGAAATTCAATTAGTTCTAGCATCTCGAGTCTAGTAGTAACTAGTAAGCTATAAGGTATTCCAACAATCTTGGATAGAAAGCTACAAAGTATTAGATATCTTTCCTATCATATGATTTTAAATTCTCTTATTGGATACTTAATCTTAGTAGTCTCAGTTCTTGACTCTAATTCTTGATTGACTTTTCCCCCTCGAGCGATCTAAAATATATCTTTTGTTTTTACTTAATATTATTGTACATTACCGTAAAATCGTTGGATCAATATCTATTTTTGTCCTCTTTCATGTTTTCTTATTTCATCACCTTTTAATCAAGAAAATATCGACAGAGTTTTTGTCAAAGTCCTATAGATGTATGTATGATATTGTGTCTTTACTAATTCTACCAGGGACTGTAATATGATGTTTTTTAAAAATAAAAAAAATCTAAAATTAACCGAACCGAACCGATACCAAAAATAAACTGACATGATGAGACGGTTTCAAAAAGTCTAATTTTGGTTATACAAAATAAAATAACCAAAAAATTGGTACGATATAAATTTTATAAAATAACCGCCCGAATCGTGCCATTGACACCCCTACTAAAGAGTAGCATTAATGTCGGAGAGAAGCTGATTGGCCTCGACTTGCTCTTTGTTCTTGGCCATTTGGGCCTGAAGCCTCACTTTAAGAGCGGTCCAGGCTTCTTCCAAATGGCACGATAGCAGATTGGCTTCAAGGAATCGGACCCTCTCGGTCAAACCAGTCTCCCATTGTAAGACGTTAGCATAATGTTCTTTATGGGCCTCTCATTTTTTCTGCAACTCCGTAAAATCAGCATAGAACTTCGCATCCTCTTTGCTATGGATTTTTCTGTACTGTTCCGACTGCCTCAGCTCTTCTAAGGATACCGGCTTCACTTCCAGGGCCGGAAGATGCTCTTGCAACTTGTGATACTCCTTCCATTTCTCCCTTTCCTCGGCAAGTTTGAGCTGGAGGCCCTCCATCAACATAAGATGAACCTGGGACAAAAGAAGTGTTAGGGCACTATAAACAGGAGTGCGATTGAGAATAAAGAAAAAGGCTAGATGCATACCTGCGCGGACTCATGGGAACAACATTAAGAAAAAAATTTGCAAACACAACATTCTTTTTCCTCCGGTCCTTTTCCATGGTCAGGGGCTTGTGTAGTTGGCTACCCCCACCGGCCGAGACAAAAGATTACATTCTTGAGGAACAGACATAGTGACTTACCGAAAGGCTGAGGGGTTGCGGACTGAAGCAGGGAAAGAGCTTACTAGGCCTCCTGTAGGATCTTGTCAGGGATTGTTTCATCCCTCGATAGCAAGTCGGCTGCAAGAAAAGGTGGTTCTCCTCTGCAAAAATGATGCAGGAACAGCCCGGGAGGAAAAGGGGACAGATAAGCTGAGCGTCAAGCCCATAGTATTGATCCCAGTACCAGAAGGAACAAAAAGAAAATGGCAAGCAGAGTCAAGTATCGGAGAAAGCTTTATCTCCTTATAGAGGGCCTCATTGGAAATTTCTTTAGGGGGTTTTCCCCTGTGGATAAGCTCTTGAGCGGAATCAACCTCGCCCTCACTGGTATTAGTCTCTAGATTAATTTACACTTAGGAAGCAACCGGTATCTCTAATGATCCCCGAGTGCCCCGACTAGTGGCACCCTGCCTTGTTATTTTTGCTGAATGAGTAGGGTCGATAGACACCCTCTTGGTTTGAGCCGGGGATACTTTCTTGACTCCGACCAAGCTTAGATGTGGCCTGCAAAATTTATTGTATAGCAATAACAGGATCATCAGATACGTTCGCCATAGGGCAAACCGCAGACTCCTTTAGCATGCATGGTTTTTCCCTTTCCAGTTGTTTTTTGTGGAAATCTCTTTCCATACTCAAAGAGCAGGGGAAGAGGAATCCAAGATCTTTTGGACCTATCTATCCGGATCCCTCACTAATCCCGGTCTCCATGCCATGGGTGAAAAACGTAACAAAAGAAAAAATCAAGGTGGCAAATAAAGGTACAAGTGAAATGTTAGAACTCACGATGTGGGTTCCATTGTTCGGGAATGGGAGCCTCCGGTGGCTTGACTAGATCTGTAGTCAGAATGATAACGTATCTTTCTATCCATCCCCGATTAGAGTCTTCATCGATGCTTGTGACAAAAGAATTTTGGCCACGTCGGGCCGATCAAAAAATCCGACCCTTAAGATTTTCGGGGAATAAAGGTGGATGGGATGAGAGAGTGTGAAATCCTCTTCTACTAGGGAAAAGAGATATTGGAGACACGTCACGGTCCTCCAGACAGTCGGTCCAAACTAGGCCAGGCATATGTCATACCGCCTGTAAAACTCAAGAATGACCCGGTCAATCTTGTCACTCACCCGAAAGGAGAAGGGATAGGTATAGACAAAAGAATAACCCGAACTGTGGGCTATGCCTTTCCATTCGTAGTTTTCTTTTACTTGGCCAAGGCTGCCGTTACGAATCGAGGAGTGGAATTGGCTCACCGACCATTCTCTATCATTGTCGGGGTCGGTGGAGACAAGGCTTATAGCAAGATCTTTTCCGCTGGGCCACTCTCTGGGGATGAACGATTTTGCTTATTGACCGGCGGCGCTTGTGGAGGGGGCTTTCTTCTTTGATGTCTTGCTCAGTGGTGGTCGGCGACCCCCAATTGAAACTTGATGAAAGGAGACATTAGAATTACTATGACCAGAGGTTTGAGACCTCGTGGCGGCGCCTCCAGTGATGGATGAATTAGAACATATTGAGGATTATCGGCAAAGATGGACAAAGTGAGGAATGACCGCTAAGTGAGCAGAGAGAAAACAGTAAAGCAGCGAATGATTTTCCTTAGAAAATTAAGGGCAAAGGTACGGGTTGATTCTGAGAGAGGATAGAAAATATATGAAACAATGGAGATAGAGAGATTATATAAGTAAAGGAAAAGGAGGGGAAAACACTTGGTGCGGGTCAATCACACCTTGAAAGAAGTGAAGCGTGTCATCATTACAGTACCCGATACCCTAGAAGATACCTTGGCTAAGGATGAGACACGTGGGCTGTAGCATCTAACGCGAAGGACATAGCATTTAATAAGGGGAAAAGCGTGCAAAGGGAGTAAAGCGTCTGATCAGATGCACAGAGATTGAGGGGTGACTCCACAATGGATATAAGATAAAGCAAGACTCTTGAACTCTACCACTTCTTTGGGCCCACGCAAAGAGGGACCCCAGAAAGTGGCGTACTATCTATATCGGTGGAAAGGTACATTGAGGTTGAGATCTATGACTGGGTATATGGGAGGTCCGGGGGTATCATCCAGCTGACTTCAACTCTCACCTACTCAGGTCACATCAAACAACCTCGGACAGAGTGCCACTGTGCATATGAAGGTTAGGGCTACAGTAACGTCACATCACCCATACAATAGGATTTGAAAAGTTAAGGATTGGCTCATATAAACTTAGCTTAGGATAGAATGAAGGCATCTTCGTCTTTCTTTCTCATACTCTTGTAGACATCTTTTCTCTGAGAAAGCAATATATACACGATCATTACTTCTTATTTTTTAGCTTCTTGATTTTATTGGCATTGTCTTTATTACTTATTTAATATCACTTACGATTACTATTACTCCGAACCGGGCTCAAAAAAGAGTTCTCGGGGTTGGATACTTCCACTTGTCTTCAAACCCTGCAAAAATAAATCTCTAACTGGTTTTTCTAATTGAATCCATTTTAATCGAAAAATAACTTGGGACTTTGTTTCACACAATTAACAATCTCACACTTGTACTAAGTTCCACAAAACCCATTATCAATCACATGCCAATTTGGAGATTAATTGTATGCCACCAACATCAACTGAGTATTTATGGCCATCAACAGTCCACTGGCTTCTTTTTTTGTGATATACATCTATGCGGCTACGAATAAAGGTAACAAATGGGCTCTTAGATAGGCAAATGCACTAATCTACACCCTACACCATTACTCAGCCATCTTCATACTCATATTGTTGAATTATTAGCTTTCATGTCAGTCGTTGGGCTAAAACAATGCAAAAATATTTTTAATATGGTGTGATATTTTCAGTTTTAGCTCAAGCCCGAACAATTTTCCGTAAAAGACCCCATTAAAAATATCCAAGATCTTATACTCCTCTGGTCCAAAATAATTGAGATTTTAGACTTGAGCACATAGAATAAGGAATTCACTTAATCCTGAAGATTAAGAGGTGTATTGACTGAAATATCCTTAATTAAAAGGGGTTTTGAAACTATAACAAGCATTAAATTCATTCATTGAATTAAGAATATGTCAAAGGTAAATTTGAAAAAAGAATAAAATACCTTCTTGTTAGACTACAATTATTTTGGACCAATTTTTAGAGGCTAACTTTTCAATTGTTTTAAACTAGAGAGAGTAAACAACTTACCTATTTTTTTTTCTACCTATCAATACAAGATGTTCACGCACAAAACATAAAGTAACATAAGAAGTCTTAGAAGAATCATCCTAGTTAGTTGTCTTTGTTGGAAATTGGATTCGGGCCACCCATGTAGGTCAACCCCGATTCATGTCCATATAAGTAAATATATAATTAGTTATATATTATTATTAAACAAATAAAAAGAAAAGACACCACTGTTAGAAATTGTATTGAACAGTTGTATCCTTTCAGGATTGAAAGGATATAAGAACGTTTCCGTAGAAGAAATGTACACTTCTTTTTCCTCTAACACCTACAAGAAAAAAACTCTCTTCTTTATGGCAAAGAACTTCTGTGGAAAATTCCTACATTGTTCATGGAGCAATCTTTTCTGTAACTCAGGTACGACTTAGACTATGACTTTATACTAAAGATAGTTTGTGTTTTTATACAGGTGATTATCTTTGTCGACTAGAGAAACAAATATTGGAGAATCTTGGGAGAACTGTGTGTTCTTATGGGTTGTTATATTTTCAAAAGGACTAATGAATTAATGGGAAAATTTAAGTCCTCTTTTTATTGAAAAAGAAGCAAATTATGATGTTATTTTTTTTTATAACATTTATAATTATTGTTGTTTGGTTGCATATATTGTGTCACTGATTTTATCAGTTTAAATAATTGAGACTTGCATACTAATTTTACCGAGTTGTTGGCTATTGCTATGATAATTTTCTAGCACAGAAAGTGAACACAGTGATTGTCTCTTCTTAATATAATTGGAGTGTGGTCTGTGGACATAATTTTTTGTCTATGACACTAATTTATTTTCTCAAACCTGCATGCCATTGTGTTGTGTGGCTACAAATAATGGCGATATGATATTGCATTATCAGTAAGTAAAGAAAAGAATGAAGTCATATTATTTAGCCCACCAAATGAAAAGAGTGAGTATTCTTTTTATCTATAGTGCAGATTTGTTTTGCTAAGATAAAGGGTTAACTCCAACAGTGAATTTTTTTTGTGCTGATGGAAATTGTGGTGTCAACCCAGTTTTTTTTCCTTCTCAAACTCAATTATTTCCCATCTATTTTCCGTTGCTGGTAGTTTTCTTAACCACCTTAGTTGTCCATTACAAAATAAAGGTGGAAGGAATTAAGAAATTTAAAACTTTTGGAAAAGACAAAACTATCATTTGGCAAAGTTTGTGGCCATTTTCAATATATACATGTGTGTATCTATATGTAATTCAAGGTTCATTTACTTTGATGTGACATTATATTTGCATAAGCATGCGTGTCTTGTGTGATTGTTAATATCGTAGGCAATTATTCTTGTTGAATATTTTCTATATCCTTTATAGATTTTTTTTTTAGTTTTAATTTAAACAATTTAAGATAAGTGTTCCTTGAATAATTAATTATGTCAAATTTATTGAATATTAAAATTTGAATGATGATTGGGAACATAGTGAACTTTCGATTCCGAATCTAATATGAAATAAATTTTGATATAATTACTTATTGTAAGGATTAGTATGTATATGAATTTTTGGCTCTAAAAATGTGCAGAGATGTCTCAAATACTTTATACTTTGTTATCAATATGTCAACTGCTACGAGAATATTAGTCTCCGAGCATAACATAAGTGAAAAGTTGAACGTTGACTAATATCAGTATGTCCTAGAATAGGGCAAAAGGCTCTTAAGGCTTTAGATATGTGTAACAAACCGTTTTGTCGTTATAGTCTTTTCGGCATTTTCGCCTTTTTCGAGCATTGACTAGCGCATTTTGACCTGAAGTTGACTTCTGCGTAAACGAACCTTTTTCAAAAATCTGTCGATTCCGAGAGGTCCGGATGATTTTTTATGACTTGTGTGTATATTTGGTTCGGTTTCCAATGCACTTGGATGCATTTTGGGACTTAAGTTGGAAATTAGAACTAAGGCGTCGAAGGTTGACTCGGTCAACGAGATCTCTGTTTGAAATTCCGAGGCCACGAGCTCGTTCGTAGCGTATTTTTATGTGGGATTGTGTGTCTGGTTTATGAGCAGATGGCCTCAGGAATGGCCCAGGATTTCGATTGAAGACTTAGAAAAATCGGAGGGATTTTGGTGCCTGGTGCCAGCTATGGCGGCACCAGTGCCATCCCAGTGACATCGCTATTGTGGTATGTTGGCCGTTGGGGCGGCCATGTTGTTGGCCAGACCGCCATGGCAGCCTTAAGGGCTCTGTAGCGGCCCCGTTACCGTGGCGGTGACGGGTCAGATATTTTCATTAAGTGTGATTTAAATAAGCCCTTAGACCCTCATTATTTCCCATTTTGAATTAGAGCTTTGGGGAACAGTTCGTGGAGATAATTTGGAGACATTCTTGGAGGTAAATCTTGCCTATTCCTTAATCACAATCATCCTAGATTTCCTCTTTCCCTTTAATAATCCCTTAGTGATAGAAGTTGAAAGAGGGTTTTGATGAACTTTTCCTTAGGCTCATGTATGAGGAAATGATGATGTTTATGTTAGATTTTGTCTAATCTAAGCTTATTAATCATATATCTTTCACTTCTAGTGTTGAATTTCGGAATCAAGGACTTAGGATTTATGCCCAATTTGGGGGTTTTGCTTGAAATTAGAAATTAGGCCAATCTTTGAGTTAAATCAGCAATTAGTGATTGGGTTATGATCACCTAGTGCTTAATTTGATATTTTGTTTCAAAATTTCCCGTTTTGTCCTTGTGGGCCCATTTTCCCAATTTCTAGGGTTAGTATTGACCTAAATTGAATAGTAGCAATATTAATATCATTCTTCATGATTTCTAATTTATATTTCGATTATGCTTATACTACTTTGGTTCTAAGGTTCAGCGGAAATGCAAGGCAAGGGAGTGAGTTGTTGGTGTTGCGGTTTGGTCATCCAAGTAAGTTATGACTTACCTTTGGTGAGAATTTCGTATAGCGAAGCGCATATTTAGATTATATTATCGGACGGCATATGAACCTTAGGGTATGAAGTTGGGTTGCATATTGCCTTAGGTTAAGCCTTGTTGCGTGTTGGGACTAGCCACCCCGTTATGTGTGATTTGACTGTTCTATTGTGCCGACTTTATGCCATGAGTCGTTGGTAGCTATTGGATTCTGTTTTATCATCTTGATTATGATATAGTTGGCATACCCATTGTTGGTATTTGTACTTGGATATATTGTTGGCGTACCCACTGTTGGTACTTGTGAGTCGGTTATATTATTGGCATACCTATTTGTTGGCAATTGTAATTCGGTTATATTATTGGCGTACCCACTATTGATTCTTGTGATTCGATTATTTTATTGGCATACCCACTGTTGGTGTTTGTGATTCGGATATATTGCGACTTACCAATTGTTGGTACTTGTGATATTGAGCATGATTATCGATGTTGATCCATGCATTGTATGCACTCTCATTTTCATGATACACTACTGCATGGCTGATATCCGAGGTTCATCCCGAAATAGTTGTTTGAGTGAAATTGATACTTGACGAAACTCTTTTACTTGAGTGACGTGAGGTGGCCGATATCCGATGTTCATCCCGAAATCATTGATTGTGTGAAATGGATACTTGATGAAACTCTTTTACTTGAGTGATGTGAGAGGCTGACGTCCGATGATCAATTCCGGAATCGTTATTGCATGGCCGATATCCGATGTTAGTTCCGAAATAGTTGTTAGTGCATGGACTCTGCAGGTCCCCTAATGTGGTGTCGGTGAGAACCCCTTGTGGGCAAAGATCCGGGATCCCGTCTATCTGTTGGGCAAAGATCCGGGACGGGTGGCACTTAGACATCGCGAGTCACACTGGGTTGTGCTACCGAGATGTCGATATTTTCGTCCGGAGTACGTACACCACATTTGCATGGCATTGCATTGTATTCATACCATCATTGCATTGCATTGCATTATGACGTGATTGAGATGTTTGGTGTTGTGTGGTGATCTTTGGATTGGACTGGACGTATCTATCAGATTTGGAACATTTGGGATTAGAGGCTTTACGTAGGTGATGACGAATATTTTGAATTGATTGTATTGTCTTATACTTGTTGGTTTAATTGCTTTTCTGCCTTATTATCTGAATTGTGATAGCTATGCTTAGTCGGCCGATGATACCTACCGGTATTGTTGTTTGTACTAACCTGCACTTGCTGCATTCTTTTATGAATGAAGAGTATCAGGTCGGATCCACTTCTGTGACGCGTGGCTGATCGTCGTTCAGCTTCCTTTTGAGTTTCTAGGGTGAGCATGGCCGTCCGCTACCTTGAAGACTTTCTATCTTTATGTCCTATTCTATTCGAGACATGAGACTTTATGTATTAGTATTCAGTGATTGTATTACTTCCCTTTAGATGCTCTTGTGCTATTCGGACTAGATCTTGGGGTTTTTATCGTCATTCCGCACTTTTCTATATATATATATATATATATATATATATATATATATATATATATATATATATATATATATATATATATCCGACCTCTTCTTTGCATTCTTTTATGAATGAAGAGTATCAGGTCGGATCCACTTCTGTGACGCGTGGCTGATCGTCGTTCAGCTTCCTTTTGAGTTTCTAGGGTGAGCATGGCCGTCCGCTACCTTGAAGACTTTCTATCTTTATGTCCTATTCTATTCAGAGACATAGAGACTTTATGTATTAGTATTCCAGATTGTATTACTTCGCTTTAGATGCTCTTGTGCTATTCAGACTAGATCCTGGGGGTGTTTATCGTCATTCCGCACTTATATATATATATTATATATATATATATGTATGTATATATATATATATATATATATATATATATATATATATTATATATATATATATGTATGTATGTATCGTGAGACTTACGTATTTATTCTATTCCGTTGCTTAATTTCACTAATTTATGTATTTATTCATTGTTGAGTTGAGGGTTCGCTTACCGAGGTGGGAAGGTAAGTGCCCGCATGACTTAGGCAAAATAGGTCGTGACAATATGTCTATGATGCCTCATAATGTATCTTGTTTGTATTTTGTCACATACGAGATATGCTGCTGGTTATTCCTATGATGGTTTTAGTATACTGGATATTATTTTAATTTCGGTAAGAATATTTATTTGTGCCTATTTGCGTCAAGTGATGATGCAAATATATGGCATGCTAGACTTGACCTTAGTGGTTAACAACAAAAGAATTGTTTAGCCAAACAAGGTTTACTTGGTGCTATATGTAAAGTAGATTTGCCTACTTATTAACATTGTCTAGGTAGAAAATAAATAGAAAATCATTTGGAAAGGTTGATGCACCGATGTTCATTGCAATTTATTCCATTTGACATCAATGATTCAAACAAATGCAATTCCATTTAAGTTATTGTTATTCCATATAAGTTGTGGAAAGCAAAAACCTAATTTGGGTTTGTGCAACTTTTATTCATAATCCATTTTTCCCATATGGAATTAATTCCAAGGGGAAGGAAGTTTATCTTTCTACGGTACTCTAAATAGTCCAAGGGGTGTGTTATTCATATGTGAAAAAAAAAAGTGGCACTATAACTGAATTTGAATCACTTGATGTTGTATTGTAAGCGAATATTTTTTTAAGTAGGGTGAGATAGGTCATGACTTATCTCTTTATGAAACTACAGACCAAATTGCTTCCGCTGTATATACTCGAATGGATTTAGGTGGTTTCATTTGGTGATAATGGATATGTTCCTATCACACCAATATACCATCAAAAGATAATCCATTTAATATCGTTGGTCCCAGTGGGAGTAACTAATTAATTGATAATCGGTTTGTCAATCTCAACCTCGATGCACAAGTCGTCCTTGAATTCTCCCTCATCGTTTTGAGATTGAAGGGGAAGCATATATAGTTACTCCACTTGATGGAAAGAGCTACATAGTGTAATGTACGCTCTTGCATACCCTACTAAGGATAAATAGTTACAACAATGGAAATTGAAATGGAGTCCATGAAATCAAATCAAGTGGAAGTTGACTGATGTTTTGTATCTTAAAGCTATTGGGAACAAAGGGTTCTCAAACTCAAGCATAAGGCTTGAAGCTTCATGTATTCTTGATCCATAAATACTTCTATTTCTAGAGGCGAAATCTCTAGTTAGAGGATGTGTCCTTATACTACTAGACAATAATACTGTATAACAGTTAAAATGATACAGAGGTATCTTAAAGGCACAGTAGGATATTCCTTGTCTTGTCAAGGAATTGAGAAGGAGATTTAGATGAGAGAAAATCTAAATCTGAGTATGTTCTTCTTGCTATTGGGATATAAAATATATTGATATTAAGTGTAATTTGGTGTTAGAGACATAGTTGTACATAGAGAAGTGTACATGAAATACATCTATACGCATCATTTGGTAGAAAAACTATTAACAAAACCCATAACACTTGTTGCTTATGAAAGATATATGATATCGTTGGTTTACGTAGTGATGATGTATTTATAAATCCAAATTTATGTGGATCATGTTCACGTAAAAACTGCATTTTTTGGTAATGTTAGTTGATGCCTAAATTATTCATCATTATTTTTTCATATACATCAAATGTATTCTTATGTTTAGAACATAGATTCCAAGTGTAAGTATGTCGGACAGACAAAAAGATTGGCCTACTCACATGGGCAATTGCCTCTATTGTCTGGTGATAGATAGAGATGAGACAATTATAAACTAATTATTGGCAGAAGTGATGATAAAAGAGAGCTTGAAGTTCATAATAAGAATGTCGTTTGTTTTTTGGTTTAATCGTATGTGATTAAAATGTGATAGTCTATCTTAAAGCTAGATGTGAGTTCTGATGGATTAAATGTATGAGTAGATTTGTGAACTCAAAGTTAGACATGAGTTGTCTGAACAATAATTTGCACAATATCTTAATTTAGCAAAAGACACGCGCTCCATTAGGAAGGAGCTAGTAAATACTATGGTATGTGATTCATACCACGTATGCATTAATGACCTATAATGACGATACAAGTTTAATCTTTACTTGTTATCGTGTGAAGCCTAGAAAATTATGAGTAATTTTCTCTTTGTACCCTCATGACTTTGACCAGTTTCTTGAGATTCAATTTGATGTTTGCTATCTTAGGGTGTTGCCAAGAGATCATGGATGATTCGGTCTGGCGGAACATTTCTAGAAAAGCATATCAAATTGAGATTGAGAGATTCATGAGACGAGGAAGATTATTGAGTACTAGTATATCTACCCGTGCTTCGCGTGGTCGTGAAAACATTTAAAATACGATTTGTTATTAATTTTATATCTTTTTTATAAAAGTAATATAATATTTTATAAACAAAAATCTTTTCTTTTATGCCGCAACTAAGTTGAAGGAAAGTTCGAGTTACATAAATTATAAAGAAAAGGAAAGCATTTGAGGAAAAAGAAAGAAAAACATCTTTTAACAGATTTGAATTTGTTCAAGAGTCATAATTCTTCTCTTCAATTCCAACTTTAGAAAAAAAAGTTTGCTACTTATGATTATAAACAAAATACTTGTCATTTAACTCTAAAGAGACGTGTTTTTCTAAAAAAAAAAAAAAAACCGAATGTAATGGACAATTTTTGATACACACAAAATATTAGTTGTTACACAAGATGACTTAATGAGATTGCTATTAGGTAAAACAGAAGAAGCGTTTAGTCGAAACTTTGCTTGTCTTAAATTTGAATGGATACGACTCCTTTACATACTTGTATATCATATTTGGAACTTGGAAGGAACATAATAGGAGATGCTTTGAAGGAATGCCTGAGACTTTTATTTGGCGCTTTATTTTTTTGTGTAACATCTTCGGAAATGCTACATAATCTTTCAGCATTCTTATTGTCATCTTATATATCGACGATGATAATTAGAGAAATCACAAATAATACAATGAGGCTATACAATTAATCAAGTAGGAACTAATAGCTCCAAATATTTCGAGATTGGGATCCTTCAACTACAATGTACATATTTCTTTAGTTATAAAGCAGACAACACGAAAATGCCTGATAATATGATAAAATTATCAAATTTTATCTTTCTATTTCGCAAAAACGTAAAGACAGTTTAACCCAATTTTAGTCATTTAAAAAGATTGAATGGACTTTTTTCCGTATAAGATTGAACCAAATTTTTATGATTCCTAAATGACATCAGATTGTCACTCTAAAAATTCAGTCGACATAATTTGTAGTTTTGTTTAGAGGAAAATGGAAGAGAGGACCAGAACTCGGTGACACAAAAAAGCAGGAAAAAAAAAAAAATACTCCGTACTCACCATCCATTAGATTAGTTTTGTGCGTGGAAGATCAATCAGTGTCAAATGCACCACCAAATCCAAAATAAAACGACGAGGTAGTCTATTGCTGCACCGTGTTTATTACTAAGTTCTTATTCAACAATTAGACAATATAATTGGTGCTAACAAAATGATGCAACTAAGACACATAAAAATTAGGCATGTAACCTAGACAGAAAACAAATTAATGGCAAAAAGCACCAAAGTTTACAAATACTCCATAAAGATGGCAGTAAAGCATACACCAAAGAAAACCCTTCCTATTCAGACCCACGATAGAATTTCCACTTGCTAACTCATGACAAATACAGATAAACAGGCACGCCTAAAATCTTTATGTATGGCTATGGTGTAATAAACTCCAATCCTGTTCAGCCACAAAAGCGTAAGGCAGTGTCTCATCTCTCTCTACCCCTTGATTGGAATCTGTTAAATTCCCGGGTGTTGTGGTTGCTTTTCACCTTGCATCATAACCGGGGTACCAGTTTTAGATGAGTATTCAAGCAATGCACCAGTTAATACATACTAATGGCAATAAATATAGGGAAGGTAAGAAAAATTTGTAGACTTTTAGGCATTTAACATGATAAGAATGAAAGAATCAAGAAAAAAAAAAGGAAGAAAAAGATAAATGACATATCCACGAATACAAACACAATACAAGCAACTTTATGAGAAGAAAGCGAGATAATATAAAAAGATGCTAATGGATTTTCGATCCCATTGTTGGATCCACACTCTGAAACGGTCCCTGCAATCACATCCTTAGAATAAACATTCAAATTAGTTTCAACCTTTTGTAACAGAACAGTTTTTTGTTATTTTATTTAAGAAGGCAGCCATTTTTACGCTATGTGCAGGTGTTTCTCTTAAAAGAAACGCTTCCAGATGAACCTAATTGAAGCTTTTAAGGATGACAGAATAAACAAAAAAAAGCCGAATATTGAAGTAAGAATAACCTTCGGTTAGTTAAGAGGGTGTGCATGCTATCGAGGCAGCTCAGCAAATCAAAGGACCTTATTACTCTCCCATTCTCAAAGTGATGGTGGTGTTAACTGACTTTTTTTTTGTACCACTGACAATATCTTGAACTATAAAATGAGAATCATATGACAACAATTATTGTAAAAAAAAAAAAAAACCGACAACAATTGCATCATTACCCTCTCTAATTGCAGCATAAATAAACAATAAGTGGAAGGTCCAAAATTAAATAATTGAGAGAAACAGGCCAAAATAAAAAATTAAAGTTAAATAGTTTTTCCTTGTCTAAAAGAGATTCCACATCATCTCTTCTTAGACCAACCAAGAAGGCGTAGCATTAAGCATAACTGGCAAGGCAGATGAGCATATTAGTTTGTAAACCGTCTTTTAAATGTCGTGCTTTGACAGTTGGGTAATTGCCAAGGGGATGCTGAGGCTATAGTTGAGATAGTGAAATTTCAAACATGTAGATTTATATTTCAATAGACATAACCATTTTTGGCATAAGGACCATGAAAATAATCCTCAAGGAAATATCACAAAAGATGAGGCCTCCGACCATTTGAATGCAAAGAAATTGTGCCACAATACTTTATTCTGGAACTCAAAACTGGTAGTATATCTAATCTTTGCTACAGTATATAGAAATTCTTTTTTCCTGGACTGTATAAAGAAACTTACTAAGCAAAAGCTATATTTTCATCCAACTTCAAACCAAAAGCCCAAGATCACTTCTTATGAAAACTTTATCCTTAAGATGAAGAAAAACATCTTAAGTACCATGAACTTTCAGATTTGGCATCAAGGAAAAGTTACCATCACGGAAAAGTTTCCAGTAACGCTAACGCTAGCTATGTTGTGAAAAATGCTCGAGTATGCATTGTGCAGGCTTAAAAAAAGTGTGGAAAAAGAATTGAACCAATTATGTATATGTGGACCACAAGCTTCCGACATAGATACTCTCAGCAGAATGAGAGAATCCATGGTATCATGGTATTTAAATGGATCCGCCTGCAAAGAATAGTAAAGTTTCTATTTACCTTAGGAGACAACTATTTAATTCACTTACAGTTTCTACTTAAACTTTCAGTTACAATCGCTTAAACATCCAAACGATTCATCTCCATTATTCTTCATTCTCAATATTTTTGATACACCAATTCTTTCTCTCCCCTCTCTCCCTGTTCTTCCAGCATTTCCCATTCCATTTACCCCGGGTAGACTTATTTGCGTATTCCTTTCTTCCCTTCCTCTCTATGTGATCTTCCTCCATTCTTAACTCCTTTTTCCTTCCTCCCCTTTCGTACGATTTTCAGGTTTCAATCACTCCCCTCTCTGCATCATATAACAAAAGCATTAAAAGGACAAAAATGAAATGGTATATTTGTGTGTATCAAAAGTGCTCATCAAGAGATCAAATACTTTCGCAATACCATGATAAGTAAGAAAAGAAAGCAAGAACATAAAGAAAGTATTATCAATTTATTTTAGCTGAACTGCACTTTTTATTAGCATATTTTACAAAGGATAAATTAAAGGAATATATTTCAATGTATGAGCGTAACTTTAATACATGAATCTCTTAGATACTTGTTAGTAAACACGTGTTTCAAGTATTTGGTATATTTATTTCATTAGACAATAGAACTGTGTTTTTCTAAAGTTTTATTCTATTCGATTATGATGAAGATGGAGTGCAAAGTAAACAAATATATAAACTGACACAATACAAATCGTGGAAAAAAACTCCATTTTGTTCACTTTCGCCTCATGTCAATCGAAAAGGCATCTATAATATCGTAAAAGCAATATCATCATAGTAGTTCTACTCACTACTCAGTTAACAACAATAAGGTCTTAGTTATTTAATATTTCATAGTTAGTCATGTCAACCGCTCGTATATCACAATCAATTATTAAGCCTCATATTATGGAAAAAAGAATACATTACTGTCCTTGTAACAGTTTAAAGAAGGGAAAATGTAACAAAAAAAGAGACGAAGATATATATTAGTCAAGGTCGTAATGCATGCGTAAAGTGGCAAAACAGACTGGAGTAGGCAAAATAAATAACATGGTATAAAATCGGGTTAACAGAATAGGAAATTGAAGCTTAAAAGGGGGGAAAAAGTGATAATACAAGGAGGGGCAGGGGCAAGGATTTTTCTATGTGGCATGTCTTTTTTAAATCTGAAAAAATATATGTGGGACAAAGAAGAAGAGAGGGAGTCATTACCAACAAAGTTTGTGTTTTTGGCTAAGATCTTTAGCAGCTATTTGTTTCTCGCAGCTCTTACGGCCTTCATTGAAGACGTGCAATAGCAGGAAACTTCAAAAGAAAATCGTAATGCATTCTAGCAAAGTCATCATTCAAAGGACATGAATTGCCATGAAATTTAAAACCGGGAGCATAAACTTCACCGACATTATGTGTTACTAAAATTATTTACGAAGTCATTTAGGCCTGCCTATACATGACAAATAGTATTAATTTAACGATCAAATACTAAAAAGCTATATCCAATAATACTCCAAACAGTAGCCTTCGTGCTATACATATAAATATCGATATTTAATTACAAATACTCACTTCATTAGTTAAATAGATTTAGCGATTTTTTGAGACAAAATCAACGACGGTTGCAGGCCTTTGCATTTGCCATCAGGGAAGCCCTCAGCATTGTAAACAGAAGCACATTTGCTGTTCCTCACACACAATTCTGTGATTTGTGAACCACTGGCTCGCCGACTCGAAGTTCCTTGCCCATGTTGGCCCCATCTCTGAAGTTTTTACCCAGCAAACACATGTACCATACATTAACAACTAATTAAGATGAAGAAGAAGAAGAAGAAGAAGAAGAAGCGATAAGATATTAATTATAATAAAACTTGAGTATCCAATTCAAAATCTTAAAGCAACATAATACTCATCCCTAGGAAAGCTTCGAAAAATAATGCAAAGAAAGGCGGGAAAAGAAAATTTTACAGAGCAAGTCTATGTATACCCAAAAGTAAAAACTAATCAAATTATAATCATAACAACTGTGTGCTATCGGAATAGGAGATATGGAAGAAAGCAATTTTATACCAATAAAGAGAAATTTCATGTCAGCAGTTTGAACCAAGAGAGACATTCTGGAAAGCGGAAGATAGATTAGTCGAAGGGACTGTTCTGTTTTGTTGGCAGCCACTTACATAGGGCTTTTCCGTTTGGAAGCGACTTTTGGAGTCCGCTTTAAACCGTTTTTTTTTTTTTTTTCTATTACCAACTTAATTAAGAGTAAGGAAAAATTGCCCCAAAAAAAGGACAAATTAGATAAATACAAATGCAGCCTTGTGAGAGTGCCACGTCACCGGGCCCTTTGCCTGCTTTTATATATATATATATATATATATGATTATCACATTAATTGTGTTCATTGGTCGACCCTTTATGTTTGTCTTTGAGACAAGAACATGATGATGAACGCAAGTTATGACAAAAGAGCTGTTGAGATGTGAATTTGATACATGATCTAGGGTACTGCATACTGCAATCTACTCCAAGCTCCATTAATCGAGATGCTATATATTCCTAACAGATGTATAGCAACGAAACTCTCGAAGTATGCACTGGTCACACGGTCTAGCCGTTATGTATGAAAGTTACAGAATATGAATGAGAGTTGACGCACCATGTATGAGTGAGAGATGTTGGAAATTGGATTCGGGTCACCCATGTGGGTCAACCCCGATTCATGTCCATATAAGTAAATATATAATGAGTTAGTATATATTATTATTAAATAAATAAAGAGAAAAGGCATAACTGTTAGGAATTTTATTGAACAGTTGTATTCTTTCAGGATTGAAAGGATATAAGAACATTTCTGTAGAAGAAACGTACACTTCTTTCCTCTAATACCTACA
The DNA here is from genome assembly GCF_029784015.1 of Lycium ferocissimum. Taxonomy (NCBI): domain Eukaryota; kingdom Viridiplantae; phylum Streptophyta; class Magnoliopsida; order Solanales; family Solanaceae; genus Lycium; species Lycium ferocissimum. The sequence goes on from NC_081346.1 coordinate 26,496,236, forward strand.
AGACAAAAACTCTCTTCTTTGTGACGAAGAATTTCTGTGGAGATTCCTGCGTTGTTCATGGAGCAATCTTCTGTGTAACTTAGGTACTATTTAGACTGTAACTTTATACGGTATAGTTCGTGTTTTATACACGTGATTATACTGTCGACTAGTGAAATAAATATTGGAGAATCTTGGGAGAAATGTGTGTTCTTATGGATTGTTGTATTTTCTATCAGTTTTTAAATACCAATGTGTATTTGCCGAAGAGTAGGCCTGAGGAGTAAAACAAAGTAGCTTCGCATGGTAATGTGTACAAATTGAGAACATCAATTTAAGTAAAAAAAGAAAGTGAAGGGCAGAGTGTGTATATGTCTTTTATTATTTTTATAATACTCCATCAATTCCAAATTAATACTCACTTTAGCTTAAAATAATTGTTATTTTAGGATATCAAGATTAAAGTTGATAATCTTTTTGTTGTTGTTAAGACATAATGTTTTCAAGAAGAATTAACCTAAATAATCGTCCACGCAACTGCTTAAACTAATAATAGTCAACGAATAAATAATATTTGTATTGTTCATATACAATACTAATGTATATAATCGTGTATAGTTAGTGTATAATATATGTATATCAGCTAGAAAAAATAAACAACAATTCCGATTGACTATTTATCTAAATATTCCTTCTTCTTTTTTTTTAACAAGATAAGAAATTTAAATGATGACACTAGATTCTATTTGTGTGAATCGCCTCTTACTTAGGGAATCGATCTGGGCTTGGACAAAACTTTTCTTTGTCATATCTTGGTCTAGACAGACTCTTTTGCCGTGTTTAGTAACACACGACATGACAGTATTTTTTAGATATATAGTTAAGACGTGTAGAAATCAAACATAACATGGCATATTGAAGTGGTGTGTGGACAACACATGAGTCATCTGCTTAGCGTGAGCTTTCTAAACTTGATAGAAAATTGCCGAAATATCAGATATGCGTCCCGCGTCCTATTCGCAAAAACTACAAGAGCCACTCTAGTATTCCTTGCACTTAATAATTTTAACTCAACAACAAATGGTTGGACACCTAATTAATTACGACCTCCCATAAAAATATTTGGTCAACCACTTGTATCTCACAAGTAGTATTTATTTTGATATTGAACTGACTTTTTCTAGATTAGTCACCAAAATCATTTAATATCGGTTCCAATTATTTTCATGGCATGTGTCTTTTTCCCATTTCACTAGCTACTATATGATTATGAAGGAATAATATATCTACCATATAAGGAAGATAAAAAAACAAAAATCCTAAAAGTGAATTATTTCAAATAATATATGATTGTTGACATGGAAAATCATATAGGTATTTTAGTTGAATAGGCATGCCTATATTTCTTAGTTGGATTTAATGAATTTCTAGGCCAAGTTCATTGTTTAACTAACAAGCTACACACATTATTTTAGTGATTTTAAATTTGCAACAATTACTTAAATAACTTCAATAGAAAAAAAGTAATAAGCTAAAGAACTATGTGAGAAATTAACCTAATTCTACCACCAATTTTTTTTTTCTCCAATCAAAATAAATCCAGCAGGAAGAAGGCGCGTTTAATCAGTCAAATATTTCATAAGTACACCAAATAAAAGATCAACTATACAGTTGATGACTTTGAATTCAACTGCCCAAACCATTAACCATCAAACACGACTGAAAATAGCACCCAACTCCACCTCCCAAACCAAATTAGAATCCCAAACTTTAGTGCTTCATAAAATTTTCTTCTATATTATCCCTTCTAAACTTGATAAAAAAAACTCATCCTTCCCCCTTTTCTCTCTCAAATCTCAATTTTCCACACCTAAAGTAATTAATATGGCTTTCGTTCTAGTAGCAGGAAAATCCACAAAATCACAAATAGTAGCCATAGCAGATGCAGCTTCGTTGTACTGTGCTATGGTTATATTAGGTCTGCTTTTAATTAGCTCAGTGAAAGATAATTATTCAACAGATGAAGCTGTGATTAGAGGGAACCACTTCTTTAACCGGCCATGTGATGAAATTTATGTTGTTGGAGAAGGTGAAACGTTACATACAATAAGTGACAAGTGTGGTGATCCTTATATTGTTGAGAGGAATCCACATATTCATGATCCTGATGATGTTTTTCCTGGTCTTGTCATCAAGATCACTCCTAGGAACAGATCATAGTTATCCTGTCCTGTAATTTATTCAGAGTTCAGAGTTCAAGGTTTAACGAGGTTTTTGTTTTCCCTAATCCTGCAGCAGAGTACTCTGCTTGCGGAGATTTCTCTCTTGGGAATTAAAGTGTTTTTATTTTTTGCCTTTTTTTTTTTTTTTTTAAATTTTCTTCATCGCTTTTGTAAATGAATGATAAGAATAAAGATTTAAAGACGTTGGAGTTAAGATATAGGAGTTAAATTCGTTTCTTTGTTTCTTAAAACAGCTAAATCCTTCCCACAGTATTTTTATTTGTTTCGTTCAATCTTACAGCATATGATAAAATTAAGCGTTCTTATGATATTCTTTATGTGATTCCCTAGCCTACCCAAGACTACTTTATAAAGATGTTATGTGTAGCTCCATTCAAATAGTTCAACGGAAAAATTGGGTCATTTTCTCTTGTTTTGGAGCAATCGTTAATTAGTAGAAAGAGTGTTTTTGAGGTATTTGGCTGGTTGGAGGGAATTCTTTTTAGCCAAAAAAAAAAAAAAAAATGTAACGACAAGAATATTTTTGAGTAAAAAAACGTAATGGAAGGTAAATTTGACCTATTTAGAATAGTTTTAAGGGTTTTTTAGCCCTTTACCCATTATTTAGTGACCTTTTGTTAACTCAATGAATGAATAATTAAGAAAATCCTGTAAATTAGTGAAAGGAAACTACGACACGACATGAAAGATGTGGAAAAACAAGAAAAAATAAGTAAAATATCTCAATTCATTTTCACCATAGTTAATTTCTTCATTTTTCTTTTAGATTCTGTTTATTTTGATTATTGTTCTGTCATTAGACACACAAACGAAAACTTTTAGAGCGTGTAATGGAATATTGAGTAATTTCCTAAGAGTATCAAAAAAAAAAAAAAAAATTAAGATTGTCACAGAACTACCAATTTCAAAATTAAGGTGGCTTACCAATTGATTTGGGGAAAAAAATTAAAGAAAAATCACCTAGCTAGGTCGAAGTCAGGTTCACTATTTTATACTCGTATGTGTTTTTGATCAGATCACTATTTTATACTCATTTAATATTACTTGACGATTATGTATACGAGGTTCCCTTATACTATAGCTTCTAAGCGTGATATTTGATGGACCAGGGCTGTTTGTTTGTCGAACAATGGAGATGATAAAATATTTCTCTGTTTTTTCCTGATTGTTTTGTGCATGTTTGAGCATATATATGTTCTTCTCTTCGTATATGTATTGTATTGAAAAAATAGGGAAAACAGATCATCTGTTGTCAAGTTTAATAAAAGCTTGATTAGAAAGATAATTGAAAGCACAGCTTAAAGAAGATGATTCTGGATTAAAAGTAACAAATAAATTTCATTTGAAAGGAGGGATCATATTGTCTTATTACTCCCTTTGTCCCAATTTATAAGACATAATTCGGATTTTGAAAGTTAATTAACGATTTAAAATATTTAAAGGACATACGAATAAATTGCGGTTAAAGATTTTTTTTTTATTTGACTCTCGAAATCCGAACTATTCCATATAAATTAGGACTAATGGATGCTAGAAATAGCCAAATACGGATTCCTTGAGCATAGCATGCAGTTGTACGTTTGTTGAAACCTCTGGAAAAGTTTTTTTTAAAAAAAAACAAACAAAAATATTATCGTATATCGATTGCATATTTAATACTCCTAGATATGATGTTACGCAGAACATGAGTTAGGTATTTAATTTAGTTAACAAATTAAGACGGGTTTACTTAAAACTCATGTTGTGTCCATTTAATTAATGTTATCTTGTCCTATTTTATTGTAGGGTAATTGAATCTTCAGCCATTTTTTTAAAGAGAACGTATAAAAATAGGCAACTAAAGGCTAGTTACATTAACGTAACTGAACCGTTGATCAAATCCATATGAAGAACTTTTATTCTGTGGGTGCACACTGCACAATCTATTTGAAGAAAATCACTAATCTGTAGCAAAAACAGAGCCAATCAAGTAAGAAAAATATTGCAGATGGTGTTATGTGCTTGTATTTTAAGATAAAGAGTAAAAAGTATGGTTCTGTTGGTTTCCCCAGTAGGCCTTTCTTACTTTTGTACTTTTCCTTAGGCTTTAACATTGAATGTTCTTTTCCATCATGTCTTGTACCTGTATTCTATTTAGGGCCTGATGTGATACAAGATATTTCAGTCCGCTACTTTTGTAATACAAAAACAAAGAAGTTGAACCAAAATAGCACTAAATTTTTTTTAAAAAAAAAAGTAGGTTTCTGGCACGAATTTTGTGCGTGAAAGGATCAAACTGAAAAGTTAAAACTTTGGTCCTTTCACGCACAGAATTCGTACGTGAAAGAGGGCAACATAAACTATCCCCCTGCCTTTGTTTTTTGGCCAATTTTTTTTAAAATTCACGTTTTTTTTCGTACTTTGACTGAAGATTAGTCATGTTTCAAAACGCCGGAATATCAATATTTTATATAGAACTTAATATCTTTTTTTGCGTACAATAATGTCGTCTCATTACATTAAGTACACCTAAACGTTTGGATCGTCGTTTTAGCGGTTCTAAAGTGCCCCGAAGTAAGTTTTGTTTGTTTGGAAACTTGTTATCTTTAGGTTTAAGTGTCATATTTTATAGGGTTTTGATTAATTTAGGACGTCGCAAGAGTTATTAATAATCAATAATAAAGACTAAGATAACTAATTATCATTAAGAAAATAACAACCAAAAATATATATAATATTAACATAAAATGTACACTTTATTTACAAATACACAATCTCAGGTCCCACATCTGGGAGCCTTTAGAGTACGGCTAAGCCTAAGGCCAACCCCACCACCCCCACTACCCTCACTATCATCTCCGTCCCCCTTCTTCCTCTTAATCTGTACATGCTCTATGGCATGATCATCTTTGCTTCCCTTCCTTCCCTTCTTTCGACCCGGACCCTGATTCATAACTTGCTTCCTATGGGAGATGACGGCGGGCGATGGGAGTGGGGAGTCTCGTCAATCTCATTAGGAGACCCGTCCACAGGCGCAGAAGAATGAACCTGAAATAACATATGAACAATTCAGTTTAGATTTATTCTAAACTAAACATGAAATAAACAATTACTTAATAAATTATTTTATTTTATTGTAAAAATTCAACCTGTGTGTCGACGGCCTCCTGAGATGGCTGGTGAGAGGGCTCTGAGGTGGCTCATCAACCAGCCTCCGAGTGGGCCTCAGCCGTTGCCGGAGTGAGATGGGTCCTGTGCGAGTAGAAGAATGAACCTGAAATAACATATAACTAATTTAGTTTAGGTTTATTCTAAACTAAACATGAACTAACATATAAAAAATAAATTATTTTATTCTAAAAATCAAACCCGTGTGTCGACGGCCTCCTGAGATGCCTTGTGAGAGGGCTCTGAACGGCCCCAAGGATGGTGCCGAATCGGAAGTTCTCGAACATGGCGAGAGTACGGATGGTGCGGATCAAACATGAAGTCCTCGAACATAGAGTTGAAGTCTAGATGTAGGCCACCACCAGCCAGATCACGAGATCACGAATCGGCCGCTCACCCTGTGGATGACGAACTAGTGGATGTGGAAATGAAGGCCAGGGCATATAATCTAATCTGACAAAGGGTCTGGCGTATACAGAGATGTTTGTGAAGTCGACGGTCGGGAAGAAGAAGTCGATGGGATATCTATAGTCGACGGCCGGTAAGAACTCAACGGGATCTTTGAAGCCGACGGAGCCCGACTGCCTCTGCCAGCCCTACCACCTCGGCCACCAGCCCCTCTGGCCCTACCCTGTCGGTGACCACGATCACCCGCTGCCTGAGGTGGGGCAGCTGCCTGAGGTGGGACACCGGGAATATGCTCACCGAGACGCTCAAAGTCATGTGCCTGTAGCATACCAGTCTCGGCAAGCTCAATCATCTGTGCTGCATACTCCCACATTGTCTCGGGGGCCTCCGTACGGGCGGTGCTCTCAAGACATCGTCCGAACGGTCCGTACCTGCATATGTTTGCAAATATTAACAATTGAATAAATTTGTAAAGTAGTACATAAGACGATGGATTAAGTTTAAGACTAATAAAACTTACCAGCGCCTCATACGCTCTTACGAGAGCTACATATCCTAGGCCATCTGGATGACGCCTAGCGGGGTTGCCAATAATGATGCGAGTGATCCGCATGTACCACTCAATGTACACATGGATCGGAGTGTCATGTCCAACCATCGCTAGGCTCGTCATCCTCGCATCCCAACTCTGGACCTGCTACTGCATATAGAGCCACCATGTATCATTGACGCCCGAATACTCGTCTCTCACATAGTGGTCGTGCTCCCAATCCGTAGTTGCGGGTATATTCTGTACATACCCAAACTGCCATAACACGCGGTCGGGCGCTTGATACTCAACGATATCCATATGTATCAATAGACACCGCGACATCTAAATGTGCTGACCAGCCCTACAAAACGCCGACAACTCATCTAAAATATAATCATACGGCGTCCATATAAAAGCCTGTAAAAAGAATTGAACTAGTTAACAATAAAAGACTAAAATAGTAGCTACGTGGTCTAGCGTGTGGATCCAAAATATGAACATACCGTCTGAGCCGTCATGTGGTCTAGCTGATCCCTAAACGGGAGAAGGCTGTGGTGCATCTCCACACATCGGCGTACGCCTCGCGACCATCTCTGCGTGTATGGCATCGGTTCAACAAGATAGTCAGCGGGAGGGTGAGCAGGTGTGGGCTGAAAAGGTCTCAACCTAGTCCACACCCATATCTGATATAGTCATTAAAAAAATGTTTTATCAGTTGTCGTTTCAAAAAAATATATTTTGTATTTAATTACACACACTTAAATATATTACCTGAAGGAGCGACCAAAATACAGGGACCTCTACACTCGTGCCCATAGAACATTGGCAGAATCCTCGATACATGTAGGCCAGCACAGCAGCTCCCCAACTATAACATCCTAACTCGGCGAGATCGTCGATATACGAAAGATACCTCAAGCTCACATGCGAACCCGAAGTGTTCGGGAACAGGATGCCCCCGAATATGATGAGTAGGTATAGACGCGCACGTCGGTCAACATCAGCCTGAGGCGTGTCCTCTCCAATCGGATGCTCCATGTCTATGAGGCGCAAGTGAGCATGAAGGGCCGACATCAAAACCCGACTCTGGCCCGAAAAATCATCACCCGGAGCCTCGAAATCGGTGAGCCTAGTCAACTCATCCCGGTAAGGCGGCAGCTCCTGAGGCTCCTCAATATACAATGGGCGTCCATCAACCTGTAGCCCATAAATAACTTCCACATCCTAGAAAGTAATGATAGCCTCACTGGTACGGAGATGAAATGTGTGTGTCTCCTATCGCCATCTTTCAATCAAGGCTGTCACTAGCTACCTATCTTGTTGTACTCGACTAACATCGACGCACCGGTAGATACCGCCCCGATGTAGTATATCTAGGAAGCGAGGATGTGGGGGGGGGGGGGGGGCGAGGAGCTAAGATCTCCTATGCTGAGTTCCCCAACCGGGTACGGACCTGAGCCTCAGCCAGTAGGTCGGATGTCCATATATGCTGCGACCTATGCTCCCGCTGAAGATATAGTACCTCTCTGTCGAAGGGCCCCGAATCAAGAGGGTGGTGATCCATCTGTTTTACGCATTTTAAATCAATCATTAACAAGTAATATTAGTTATGTAATCTTTTATTGAAAATTATATTAAGGATTGTGGTGATCCATTTGTTTTACGCATTTTAAATCAATCATTAACAAGTAGTATTAGTTATGTAATCTTTTATAAAAAATTATACTCCCTCTGTTTCAATTTATGTGAACCCATTTGACTGGGCACGACATTTAAGAAAGAGTAAAGACTTTTGAAACTTGTGGTCAAAAATAAGTCTTGAATATTTGTGTGGCTGTAAATCACTTCATAAATGATTTTGTTTCCAAATTAGGAAAGAGGTCATTCATTTTGACACGGACTAAAAAGGAAATAGGTTCACATAAATTGAAACAGAGGGAGTATTAAGGATTGTGGTGATCCATCTGTTTTACGCATTTTAAATTATTCATTAACAAGTAGTATTAGTTATGTAATCTTTTATCGAAAATTATATTAAGAGTTTTCAATCCTAAACTACGGGTTTTCAATCCTAAACTACGGGTTATCAATCCTAAGCTAAGGGTTTTCAATCCTAAACTAAGGGTTTTCAATCATTAACAAGTAATATTAGTTATGTAATATTTTATCGAAAATTATATTAACGGTTGTGGTGATCCATCTGTTTTACGCATTTTAAATCAATCATTAACAAGTAGTATTAGTTATGTAATCTTTTATCGAAAATTATATTGGGTTTTCAATCCTAAACTATGAGTTTTCAATCCTAAACTAATTAGCAAATAAATAAATTAACAATTAAACTATAAAGATTAATAATTAATAAGTCAAATAATTAACAATTAGCTAGCAAACAATTAGCAATAAAAATTAATAAATAAAAAAATTAACTAACTAATCAAACAATTAACAAATTATTAACATATAATTAATAAATAAACAATTAACTAACTAATCAAACAATTAACAAATTATTAACAAATAAACAATTGACTTAACAAAAACTAAATAAATAATTAGCTAGTCTAACAACTGAAATAGCTAATCTAATAATTAACAAATACTTAAGTTGCTAATCTAACAATTAACAAATACTAAATAAACAATTAATAAATAATTAACAAATTAACAACAAATAAACAAATAAAAAAAATTAAAAAATGTGGCAGTCCAAACAGCCCCGAATAAAGCAAAAAAAAAAAAAAATTGCTTAAAAGTTTTTTTTTTTTTTTCGAAATCCGCAACAATTACACAATAATCATGCTTAGGGTAATAATATATTTAACAATGTAATAGAAAATTCGTAGTGAAATACCTAGATTAAAACTTTTTTTGAGTTTTTGAAATGAGTTCTACACCGCTCTATTCCGAAATCCAACCTTAGAAACTTGTTCCTACACTTCAAAATACTAAGAATATTGACTTTCGGGTTGAAAAACAACACGAAAACGACATTTTCTATGCTTGGGGGACCACAGAATCGCCTTTAATGGCGGTTTTTTTTTTTTTTTTTAAATGGGAGGACCGCGGTGGGGAAGGAGAAGGGGCAGCTTATGTTGTCCTCTTTCACGCATGAATTCTGTGCGTGAAAGGACCAAAGTTTTAACTTTACAGTTTGGTCTTTCACACACAAAATTCGTGCGTGAAACCTACTTTTTTTTTTTTTTTTTTTACAAAGTCGCGGACTCTAAGATATTCCCTCCGTCCCATTTGAGTGTCCTAGTTTGACCGGATAAGGAGTTTAAGAAATAAAGAGAGATCTTTCAATCTTGTGGTCTTGAATTAAAAATGTGTAGTCCTTTAAATCTTATGGTCTTAGACTTGCCATATAAAATGTTGGAATTGAAAAACTTACTAAATATAGAAAGAGACACTCCTTTTGGTGCAGACCAAAAAGAAAAGTAAGACATTGAAATTGGGATGAATAGAGTACAAGTTTAATTGAATGTAATAACTTTTGCTCAAGTTCTGTATACAACGTTAAAAGTTTGTTAAATAAGTACAAATATTAAATTTCAAATCCCGAAAATCAAATAGATTGTATAGTCTAATAGAATTATGGATTCGAGCTCATAAAAATTTAAGTCTTGAATCCTTTTTGCGTACCATTTTTAATCTTTCTAGTACGCTATGTAATACTATGATCTTCTCGGTTAAGCCCATGAAAACTATAAAGATTGAAAGAGTATTCCTATTTAATTCCTCTCCTACATATATGTACATTATTCAAGGAACTTCAAAAGAATGTCTTCTGTACATGTTGACTCCTTAACAAAAAAAGACTCCTCCCTAACAAGAGAATTTTACAAAAAGAAATATAAAAATGAATCACCTCGGATTTAAATTGGTCACCAAAAGCAACTATTGAACCACCGTTGTTACTGTATTAAAAGATTCTTTTATATCGAAGGAATTCAATAATTTATACGTATATTTTTAACTTAATTTGTACAGTATAATTTTCAGACCGAGATATTGAATTGGATCCATCATTATATACAAGGGGATGTAGATGCTTAAATACGGATTCATGGGAACTCAGTAATTTTTGCATATTCCCTATATATATATATATATATATTAAGAAATTTACTAAATGTCTATAAATGTTTAACTTGAACCTCAATTATTATTATAGTATTAATTTGAAATCAATTTAGAAACCCTAGCTACTGCCGATCACTTACTTTAAAATGTCCAAGCACCTTTTCCCAATGTTAGAGGAAGGAAACAAAAAAGTAAGAAGAAAACCAGTCAAAGCAAGAGAACCAATCCGCTCATATGTATACCAAAGTTCAAGCGACGCTTGAGGACCACCAGAAAGATGTCGGGGGCTATAGTAATGTTATCCCTATAATCAAGCTATGGACTGTAAGTCAAAAAACGTTAAACAAAAGTTTTAGTTTCGAGCCCTACAGAAAACTGTGTTTCCTTAAGGAGTTTAATCCCTTTACAATTGCCTTGGATTAATTTTCTCCCAGGATAGAACGAAACTCTATTCTGCAATACTGACAATCGAAATTGCAGAACTTCAGCGAACTCAACAAACGGTAGTAATCACACGACACTTACTTTTTGACTTTGAAAAAGATGCACAGAAGAGGGGATGAAGAAGAATGAACCGCGAATTTTAATTGCGCGAATTAATATTAGGAAATAGGAAATTAACTAATGAAAATGGAAAATAAATTCAGTCCAAAAAGATTATCAATCAATTGACCAAATCCAAATCTAAAGCCGAGCGAGCGACGATACGAGGAAATTCCCTCTTCTGTACTCTTTAAGGGTTATAAGATATGCTTCTACATATAAGCACATAAGTGTTACTTTCCACCATCAATGTGGGAGAAATGTCACTTAGAAAAAGTTACTTTTTCAAATTTCATTTTCCTCCGTTTCCCAGTTCAGACTTCATCTTTAAAGCACACCACTTGGTGTCTTTAAAGTCCAACAAGAATATAGTACTGTACTAAATTTGGTTTGTTTATTAAATTCAGAAATTGTGAGTCACCTTGTGAAGGTATTCTGATTAGTGATTAGAGGTATTCTGATTAGTGATTAGACTTCCTCTATAAACAATAACGATAAGAAAAAAGGAGAAAAAATCACGTCATATCAGTGGCACATTATGTGGCCTTGTATTTACTTTTATAGGTAATTGATCTTAATTTGGGTGGTGAGTAATGATGCTATTCGCTCAGCATTGTTGAATTTGAAGACCTATGCTTGAATAAGCCCACCACAAATACTACTAACCTTAGATGGTGATTAACACTATTTTATCACTTTAGGTTACGTTTTGCCATTTGTATATAGTACTATAGGTTACGTTTTGCCATTTGTATCTAGTATTAGCAGGCAGTTTGAATTTTTCTTCCATCTCCACCTGTAATTACAAAAATGTACAAAGTAGCCATTCTCTAACACATAAATATATTACTAATTGAGTGCCAATACCTACTCACTACCAGGAAAAGCACCTTTAGTGGCAATTATTTAGTTGCCATTACTTTATTGGAATTTATTCCTTGAACTCAAATTATTAGCGGCAATTTGGTATTAGCTGGCCATTACGATTTCGGCTTACGCAAACCTAATAATTAAAAGCAAACCTTTTCAATTAATTGTGCTGTCAGTAAGAAGGCAATCCGTGAGTTTCAGCCCACTGAAGTTCATGTCGCCATGTCATTGCACCTAAAATGTACAATTGAATAGATCTCATTATTCACGTTTAAAGCAATTGATGGGTTCACAACAAACTAAACAAGACTTAATATTTGGAATAACATGAGAACACAGTGACTCACTACATATCATTAATAAGTTAGGTACATAAATTGTGTAAGCCTGAACCGGCCATCATATCAAGTAAAATTAAACTAGATGAATACACCATATGAGAAGTCTTATACAATTTGAATCTAATACAGTAGAATTATGCAGGTGTAGGACTATAAATAGAAACTGTACCTTCTTGCAATCTACAATGTAGTTAATCAGTTTCCACATCAATTCTTGCCGCATGAGGAAGGTGGAAAATCAATGTAGGATTAAGCAGAGACAGTAACAGGGCAGCTCTCCTTTGGCGTGTCAGTTGAAATATGTAGAGAAGTGGAGTATTATTTCACTATGCATATATAACTGCATGCCAATAGAGAGTAGCCCTATCACTCTTTCCCTTAGTATCATTCGCCTGCTTTTCTGTTCCCTCATTTTTCTGCTTCTGGTTCATTACCGCAGAGCCTTTCCACGCCTTTATAGAGCATTTCTTCTCAGTTTAAGAGACGGTATAAACCACTAGAGAATCGGCATATCCAGTGATTTTTTGTGCTGTGGCTTGTGGATATCTTCTTGCATTTGGGATTGCTTTTTCTAGTGTCAGAAAATGAGCTAACGTCCTTATCCCTTTACAATTTCATGTCGTGAATGGAACTCCTTTAAATATTTTCATCAGATTCCATCAGAAAGAAGTTACTGAAAGGAGATGCTGCATGATTTTATGCCTTTGAAGTGTGTCTTTGACTCTTAAGACTAGGAGGCAAGGGACCTTCAAACAGCATATCCTTCATAATATTCCATTTTTTTTTTCAATTTACATGTCTATGTTACATTTTTCGGTTTCGAATTCTGATGTTCATGTGGCTTTTCGCTTCTCGAATTCCGGTCTTACTTATGTTCTTGAATTTTTAAGATTCCGACTCTTTTAGAGGCCAGGAAATCAAGAGTACTGCTTCCTTTTTCTGAATTGGACATAGTAAAAGTTCGTAGATGCTTGTTGGTTATCTCAGATTACTCAAGTGTGTCGTCATTTGTGCCTGTTTACTCTTAAGACTTGTGAAGCAGCAGCTTTTATCACTACAAAGTCCAATTCTGGATGTCATACAAGAAAACATGCACAAATGGATAAAGTTTCTTTCCGAGAGACAAACAATTACTACTTGAGTACTATTTTTAGCTTCTTCCACCTGCAAATGTCTCTCACATGCCTAAACGTTCAACTGGTATACCAAAGTCACAGTTCTAATGCATTTCATATTTTATTTACGGAAAAGGCTCTAATATGTCATCGAACTATTAGAAAAGGCTCATTCATGCCACTAATAGTTGGGCTCAAAATGCCACCACCGTTACCATTTTGGGTCATATATGCCATTACTCACTAACAGAACTCTTTTACTATCAAAATTTGCCACGTGAGATTATCTAAACTCTTTATTTTACGAGTGACATATATGAGTCATTTCGTAGTTCAGTGGCATATTTGACCCTTTTCCCAATTTCTATATAAACCTCAATTTTTTCTAATTTTATGTAACAAGCTTATAAGGACAACTTTGTCCCTTATATTAATAACATTATTATTATTTTACATGGAAAAACTATCCTCTCTTATTGAATTAGATTATGAATCTAATCTTATTCTACATACTTCACAATTTTTACGTACTTAATTTATGGCTCTTTAAGAAAATTAAGAACACATAAAATTTTATTTAAGAAAAAACAGACAGATTTAAAAGAGAGTACACTAATGAGTGTAGATGGGTATGGAAAGTTACATATGTAAAACTAGTTTCTTTTTCCATGTTCCTCAGTACAAACTCTTTAAAACGGTACAGAGAGTATTAAAACGGTATAGAGAGTAACTAAACGTGTGTATAATGAGTAACATAAATTTCGAAGCGGAAAAGTACAAGCTCAAGTTGATAAACAAATATGAAATTGATAATCCAAACATAAATTAATTGAAATGACCAGACTCAAAACACTCAAAAGCAAGCTGTGCCTATCCAAGAATCAAATTGCAAGTCCACAAAACAAATTTCGCCACATGTCAGTAAAAGATGAACTAAACTGGAAAAGAAAAAAAAAGAACATAGCAAAAACGATAGGTTAGCACACAAAAAATCAGAAGATAACTAAATTGCAAACCCCAAAAATCGGGTGATGAAATCTCCTCACATATTTCAAATTTCAATACTCCAAACTGCCTAAAACATGATAAAAAATCATAAATTAGTCATTAATTTTCACAATTCAACGTGATGAAGCACAAAAAGGAAACTTTTCTTCTTAGAAAAATGTGCAGCCCTATCTACCACACGGACAAAGTCTACATCACATTTTATAAATTCAAAATACAATTGCGTCGTCAGCCGATCAAAAGAAGAAAAAAACTTAGAGAGAAAAATTTGCAATAGTACTGCTATTCTATCCTATGTTTAGCACTAAGAGGAGGGTTGAATTTGCAAGGATATATTTGAACATGGTTGGCTTTGTTGAGATGAATGAGAAAGAGGACGTTCTCTGTGAGACTTTTTTTTTTTGTTGTAAAATCTATATCTATATATATTATAAAGATAAAGATGCAATGGTGATGTGACACTCTCTAGCTTTCTAAAGTCATTTATCTTTTTTTTTCCTTTTTTCGAATTTTCTCTCATTTAAAAATTAATATGTTATGTATTAAAACAATTCAAAAGCCACTTTCTTAAGTCCCTTAATTACACCTCGTAATTATCTTAATTGCACATTCTCCACCCCCTCTACAACCGTTTGTTATTCTTCCCTGTAACTTAATGTAGAAGTTGAAAGATATTTTTTTCAACTTTTGAGAAATTGAAAGGATACAATCACGTAATTGTAAAATTTGAGGAGCTTTTATTATAAAATCATAAAAACTACTATATATATGCTTATCAATGAGGTTGCCAAGTCCCATGCAATACTGTTGTCTACTTTTGGGCAAACTGATCTGCACTTTTGAACTTCTGTGTGCATTCATAACCCATTATCAATTGTTTACTTCTCGCTGTTTCCATTTTCCCCTAATTTATATTGCTTTTGCAATTGAGATGGTTCGGTTTCTTCAGCATTGACCAACCTAATAATAATATAATGCTTGCCTATGCAGTAAGTCTAGGTCTTTTCTTTAAATCACTCCATTTGAATGAGAATTTTCTGCTTTTTATAGGTGCAAGAAATGGTTAGAAGGCTATGGCCTCACTCGATGAAATGGTTCATGTTTGATGTTGGTTGCCGAATGATGATGAATTCTCTTTGCTCCTAGACGCTGCAATGAAAAATATTACCATATATTAAAAGTGTTCCAGAAGAATGGAGATGGTAGTTAAGTTGTGATGGTTACTACAGGGATAAAATTTTATTGTTTTCATTTTATACGTAGATTATTGAAATTGCAATCGTTTGCTAGCAAAACATATTTCATTTTCTTTTTGCTCATTTTCCAATCTTGAGTTTATTATTGCTTTTTATAAGATTTCTCGAGGAAGGAATCTGATGAGTAGCAAAAATATTTATATTTCCTAAGTACATTTTTTTGAGTGCTTAACCATGCTCTATGAAAAGGTCCAACTAAAGCTAAAAGAGAATTAAGGAAATTGTAATAGTGTTAGTGAATCCATATTGGAAAGCATAAAACTAATTTGGAATTATCGTATTTTGTTACTCAATAACGTAATTGGCCTACCAAAATTATCTTATAAAAATTGAAATAAAAATAAGAGTTTAATAATTGAAAATTACATGATAAAGAAACACCGTCTACTAATTGGTCGAGAATATACTTTAAGAAATAGTTTGTTTAGAAAAGACGTAAAATTGAATAGTATTTTTTACAATGAATTAGATTCATTTTGGAGAATTAAAAGTGACAATTCCAAAAGACGATATATTTATTTTTTCCTAATTTTTTTTTGCTCATTAAATCCCATCTAAATAAGAGTAATATATAGTATATTTTATATTGTTTTATTTTTATTTATGAAGTACATTTAAACGGGAACTGAATGAGAGAGGTCTCACTTATTTATATCTCTATGCAAGAGCCTAAAATACAATTACAAAAGGTTTTAATTTAAATATCTAAATACTTTTTCATGATCATTATTTAAACAATATGGGAAGTCAAGATGATGTACATAATCTCAAAAAACTCTATTAACCATTAATTAAAATGTTATTATTTATAATAATAAATAAATTTTCCATTATTAAATTTCAAAGTCTCTAGATATAATTAAGAATAAATATTATTTTGTACAATAACTAATAGTAATGTTTAAAAACAACATATATAATTGTAATTAATAAATGTTTTCTCTATCTAGAAATCCCAAAATACAACTAATGATTATTTTACAATATTTATTTTCATGACCGCGCGAAGAGCGGATGAATTCACTAGTTTTAAAAAAGAAAGTTGTGCTTTGTGAGGATGATTTCTGTGCTCTTTGTTGCTTTTGAAGATTAATTGATAGGACTCTCAACCAGAGGCGGAGTCAGGATTTGAAACTTGTGGGTTCGATGTTCTAATTCTTTAAAGTTACTGGGTTCTAAATTAATAATTTGTACGTATATGACAAAAATTTAATACAAATATATGGTTTGGACCAAAGCTATTGAGTTCGGCCGAACCCACGCCCGAAGGGCTAGCTCCGCCCCTGCTCTCAACCTTCTACTGGTTAATGATCAGATACATGGAAAATTATAGGCCTTAATTGTGTAATGTATTTAGACACTTCAATAGGACTTCTTAGAACATGATTTTTTTTGGAAACGGAAGTCATTTCATCTTCCTCCTTTAATTGTGTAATGCATTTAGACACTTCAAGAATTTTTAAAAATAGGTTAAATGGTAGATAAATGAGGGAAAAAAAATATAACTATGAGAGAGTTACTTTTTTCAAGGATTATTAAGGGTATTTTCGTAATCCAACTTTTGACTTGAGAGCTTTCCACTTTTAGTATACTATGATTTGGGATGTTAATAATGGTCGAGAGAAGGCCCAAATATGTCACACTCATATGTATTTTTCTTACTCATCTACACCTCGTTAGTATACTCTCTTTTATACCCATCACTTTTTTTTCTTAAACAAATTTTATGTGTTTTTTAAATCTTTTTAAAAAGTCATAAAGTACGTAAAAATTGTGAAGGATGTAGAATAAGGTTAGATTAATAATCCAATTAAATAAGAGAGCATAGTTTTTTCATGAAAAGTAACAATGTTATTAATATAAGGGACAAACTTGTCCTTATAAGCTTGTTACATAAAATTAGAAAAGATTGAGGTTTATATAGGAATTGGAAAAATGCTCAAATATGCCACTGAACTACGAAATGGCTTATATATGCCACTCGTAAAATGAAGGGTTCAGATAATGCCACTGTCACGCCCCGAACCATGGCCTAGGCATAACACGGCACTCGGTGCCTTGCTGTATGTGACCGAGCGAACCACATGACTTGCTGAGTCTACATGAGACATGAACTGATGCGGAATATAAAGTAAACATGCATGAATTGTGAAAACATGAAGTTCAGTAATCATAAGTCTGAAAATATTATTATTATATCATGAACACGGAACTATGGTATAGCCATTGAGGCTAACTCAATTGAACATGACAACTGACTAGTCTATGAAACCGCTAAAACGAATCGATCGTTGCTAAGCGTTTCACCGGACAAGGCCCCAAGATACCTTAAATGCATAACTGACATAAATAGAAGTAAAGACACAACCCCAAATGAGATGGGGCTCACCAAAAGCTGATACGAGCAATATCCTAACGAGAAAATCTGATGTCCTGTAAATCAATACCTGCATCGTGAAATGCAGGCCCCCAGGCAATAAAAGAGGATGTCAGCACATTGAATGTACTGGTATGTAAAACAACTGAATGAAATAAACGTAGGACATGAAGTAATAAAGATAAGAACTGAACGTGAAACCTGGTCATGAGCATGAATATGAATACATATATAATATAAAACATGAGTAAAATATGGTAAGTAGGTAGAGCATTTCATAAACCGACAACATGATATCACCACGTGGGTACGTGGAGTCTGGTACTTCGCCGGACCAGCAGAGCCCCCATACCTTGCCAGGGTATAAGGTGGTAATGTGCCCAATGGATCCATTCAGTGTAAAATTAAGGAATCGTCCTAACTGGGCGGAGCGATCCTTGTCCTACGGTGGCTACGTAGTTTCAGGCTATCTGAGCCTTCTCGGTAATTCGTGCAACTCCCAAAAATATGAACATTATATAGTTGGCTAAAAAGCCCATGATTTTCGAGAAATAACTTGTAATCATAATTTCACGAAATAACTTGTAACATGGTTTCATGAAATAACTTGTAAGCATGGTTTCATGAAATAACTTATAGGCATGTTCTGACATGATATAACATAAACATGGTTTCATATCAAATAGCTTGACATGGGTTTAAACTATATAGTTACATGATATACTTGCATGAAAACGTGTAAAGCATGTAGAGTGTTTTCTTGAAAATAACATGATAATTTATAACTTGCATGTAGGAACCCATGGAATACAAAGTATGGGTTTTTTTCATGGATTATGGACTGATTCTCAATAATCATATGGAGTTATTAAGAACACAATGATAGAAGAATAGCAATTCATACATAATATAATCATGGACATGGACTTAGGGTTATCATGAGCATGGTATAGAAGAAACCCTAGTTTTCGTAAGGATTCATGCTCTATGGATTAAGAGGCGTGGGGAAGAACAATGATGTTTCCACACATAGATAGAAACCCTACATACCTTAGTTGCTCCAAAACTTGAAGAAAAGGTCTGAACTTTGAAGAAGAAACCAAAGCTTTGAACTTGAAACCTTGAGAAGAGTTTTCACTGATTTTCGTAGCTACTGTTCGTGGCTCAAAGGGTACTGCGCCGGACCTCCAAATCCAATCTTCACCATTCATATTTTAGACTTATGTGTTATGAACACTCAGTTAAAATTTGGGCTCGATCCAATGGTTAGATTATCGAAAAACACCAAATTAATATGGCTGGTCGGAATAAAACTCAATAGAAAAAATACTAGAGTTTTCTCCAACTTTTTACAACTCTTGATTTTTATAGGGTAACGGGATGGATGGATTTATTCTACTCTTTATAAATGATAAATCTTGTAGAATACAAGGTTCTTGATTAAAATATTTACCTGAGAGGAAACCTTAGGAAACTAGATTGCCAAACCAAATTCTTGAAGGTTTCTTGATTTTTCTTGATTGCAAGAATGAGCTTCTTGCGGTTCTTGAAAGATTGAAGTGCCTAGGTTCTTTAGAGATGGAGGTGGAGAGACAAAGAATAGTTTATTAGGGTTTATAATAGTGCTATGGATGTTTTTACTTCATAAAATAATAAAATAGGGAGTCCCGATTTGAGTAGGAAAAGGCTAAAACGTAACCCAAAATCTGAAAATTCTGCTCTAACTAGCGTTAGTAAAATAGGCATGACCCTTAGCACAAATCTCTGTTTGAGCTCCACAAGATACCGTTGGAAAGCTATTCCAAAGGGATACAAATTTCATATTTTAAGTTTTCTCAAATTATCAACTAATCAGGGAGTTACGGGTGCCCGAAGTAGGCTGGTCAACCACTTTCGTAATACTTACAAACTTTCAAATTTTTTGCTAAAACTCTAACAATACGAGTCTAACATGAGTTCTAAGATACGGGTGTTACAATATCTCCCCCTTGGGATCATTCGTCCTCGAATGATAGGTCTTGGTTAGGTATGGGACTGGACTTGGCATGAATACATGAACGTGATGAAAATGACATGAAACATAAGAGCTTGACATGATTGAAAACACGGTCATGGATCATGAGAACTGAATACGTGATTATATATAAACATGTACATGGGAACCTGAAACTGAGTAGTACCTACATGAACTAGAATCATGAAACAATTGTCCTCGATTCATGAATAATGATTAAGAGTTACTACTAACTCTGGAATTTATAAAAAATAATAATAATAATTAAAAAAAAATAGTATGGCAGGATTTCCTTCATAATTTGGACTCTCACGACATTTCTGAAACGCCTGCCAGCTAACTAAAGTACTAACACAAACCTCACAAGGTATCTTAATACGAATGATGCGATATAACGTCATTACTAAATTTTGAATGTGGCTAACATGAATACTGAGCTGACCTGAACATATGGTTATTGGCTAAATGATTACATGATTACTATACATGGGGTTCGGAAGAGAATTTGTAGGTACGAATGACATGAGTATTGGAAAATAGCACGAACATTACATGATTATCTGGGAATGAGGAGCATGATGTTGGACATAAATACATGAAAACTGTCTGGCATTAATACATGAGTGCTAAACTATCATGAGATACGAATACGTGTAAACATGGATTTCATAACATGAGATCTGGATGTCGAAAACATGATTGTTACAGCAGGAGATTTGTATGCTGATCGGAGATGAGATCTGAACACTTACAGGCTTGATCATAGATGTTTGTATATCACTATCACGATTGACATACAAGATATGAGTACGACTTAGTCCTTGAATGAAATCAGAAATTAGTGCAAATGAGTCCGACATGAGTCATAGAATAGCAACATGATCCTAATATAGGTATTCATGAGCTCTAGCATAGGCATGACATGAATACGTCGAATCTGAATAGAATACTTCTGAGATAAGTACCATAGAATACTTGAAAGGATCTCACTTTGAACTTGGGACATACCTTACTTCAAACCTTACCTTGTTCACTTTAAAACATAGATATAAATATCTTGGCTTACCTTGATTATTATCGTGAGCGGATCATAAAGGATTGAGAGAAAGGAATCACTCATATGAATCATATGAGACGCTTCGTTTTAGAACATAGACGTGGCATGGGTACGTCAAACTGAAAGACGTATCATGGAACATACATGTACGGGTACGTGGTTAGTATGACATAGAATGTGAATACGTGTGTAATATGGCATGGGGCATGGGGACATAAGAAACATGACTTTCACATGAGTACTTCGAAGTTACATACCCTGGCGTTTGGACATTAGGTCAGGAGTGTTGAAGTGAGAATAAGACATAAGTGTGACTTGCATGGAGTACAATTTGTAGGCTTCACTTTTGAGTACTTAGAGACATAGGGCACGAATAAGGTATCACTTTTGGAACTTGGATGTACTTACATAATGGGACATGGTTCAACATAGCTTATTCTTATCACTGTGAGTATACGCCCTCATTATAAAATAAGTTTAATGAAATAAGGGATTATAGGTATGAGTAATTTGTGCATCAAGCACCTAAGACATAAGTATAAAGTCACTCTGGACGTGAACATAGCATAGGTACTCAGGGAAAAGAAAACAGGAATCCTTTGTCTCAAGTTACGAGATGGTTTAAAACATTAGCTAGAAGAACATAAGCACGAATTACATAGGATCGTGGGTAAGACATTTATCTCGACATACTTTTATCATTTCCTATCAACATCATTATTATGCTATTTTTAAAGATGGATGCTCGAATAAATATATCGTGGGCACGATTACGTGAAAACTTAGGTAGTATACCATTGGAGTCGAAATAAGTCATTTACGTAAGGCATTCTCCTCTTGTCCAAGGAATAGGTGAGAATTCCATAAGATTATTAGTCTTTAAACTCTTATACTACCTTTCCTTCGATCATTATCAAAGTCACTATCATAATTGGAAAACACTTAGAAGCTAGAACATGGACATGGGTATAAAAGCACGATAGATACGTGGGACATGAATGCGGTTTTTAACTTTAGACATGAGCACAACCTGATGTGCGAAACATGAAAGGACATTTCCTTTGGGTAGCTTGCCATCGTATGGAGTCCTAATTATTATATCTTAAACGTGAAGTGTAAAGCTCTAACATGGGCATGATATAGGTACGAAAGGCATAAGTAGAGTACGTCTGGGCATTAGTACCGCATAGTGTATGAATTACTCTGGAATTTGAAACTGTTACTCCCTTAACCCTGTTAGTCGATCTAGAACTTTTATCTCATAACGTATATACCTAGTACTTGATCTCCACGACATGACAAAAGATGAATTCTACACAATTTATCTTAGCTACATGAAACTGTGATCATCTGACATAATCTCCTTAACACCTATGAACTTACGGAACACATAATCTATTTCAGCACCTCATTGCACGATCTCCCCCTTAGTTTCAAAGGATGACGTTTATAGCCTGTGGATCTCTTAAGTTAGTGATAAGTGGTCATCTAATCGTTCTACTGATTTTCTCTAAATTTTATTCTATCTCTAAGACTATCCCATAAACTTGTCTTTTTATCTCCTTACCTACCCCCTCTATTACCCATCAAAATAATATTCCCTTGGCAGTTTACCATGACCATGCCCTCTAATTCGGCCTAAGCCAAGTAAACAAGTTAGAACTATTCCAAGAAACTTGACATCATCTGATCATATCTCTAGTCGAACACTACCCTCTTTCAATCACTTACCAGTCACACTCAGCGTCTTTGAAGGAAATATTAAAATACTCTACTCTGACTTACTTAACATTCCCTTTTAAACACCTGTTAGCATCATGTTTTCTAATTCTTTCCCGAACGATAAAGTGAAACATAGATTATTTTTAACTCTTCTCATCATCTGACCCTATTCTGTGGTCAAATAATATCTCTTCTGTCCTATAGACATGGATCACACTTAGAAAACTTTCATTAATCTTAAATGATAGATTGGAATACTTAACCCCCAACTTTCTATACACTTTAAAATCATATCAAACTACACACATCTGGGGGTAAGCACTTAATCACCCATCCTTAGAAGGAACTGTCACATCTTATCATTTTATAGTAGTACCTACTCTTTGTAGTAACTTACTAATGTCATCCTCTCTAGGTTTGATCTGAATAAGCTTAAATAATTTAAAACTATCCTCAGAAATTCAATATCGTCTACTCGCGGTTAACTTTATAACATGCTACCTTATAGGGTCTTAAATCTGAAGTATCATCCTTATACTATAGCTCCATGGTCAAAGAATCCCAATAAACTTATTTACGTAAGGTATATGACCTATGTGTACTACCATACCAAAACTTATCTTTAAAATGGTGCTATCACCTAATAAACATACCATGCACCATTTGGTAAGCCTTGGTTCCCGAATTTTCCTTCTCGCCGCTTACGCATTCGATATGTTCAGAATTCGATAAGAGAATGTTACTTACTGCCCTAAGCTTCATGACACAAGTTAGAATAATTCTTGATAATTCCATCTGAACGCAACACATCGATAATAATTAGGTTTACATCTTCCTCATCCATTGAGACGAGGAGTATTTGGTAGAATGGGGAACAATGCACGAGTTTAAGTGATTTATGATAACATAGCTCTATTGCACGATCTAGAGTTGAAAGAAGTGAGACAATCCTAAATGTCTTAGTGATCAACTATTTATATGTATGCCGCGCGCACACACATATAAAAGTGACCTCACTGGACACGGTTTCATAGACTCCCTAAGACACATGAACCTAGTGCTCTGATACCAAGCTTTGTCATGCCCCGAACCATGGCCTAGGCATGACACGGCACTCGGTACCTTCTTTGCATGTGACCGAGCTAACCACATGACTTGCTGAGTCTACATGGGACATGAATTGATGCGGAATATAAAGTAAACATGCATGAATTGTGGAAACATGGAGTTCAGTAATCATAAGTCTGAAAATATTATTATTATATCATGAACGCGGAACTATGGTAATGTATCCATTGAGGCTAACTCAATTGAACATGACAAGCGACTAGTCTATGAAACCTCTAACACGAATCGGCGCTAAGCATTCAGGGATAAGGCCCCCGACATACCTTAAATGCATAACTGACATAAATAGAAGTAAAGACACAACCCCGAGTGAGATGGGGCTCACCAAAATCTGATACGAGCAATATCCTAACAAGTAAATCTGATGTCCTGTAAATCAATACCTGCATCGTGAAATGCAGGCCCCCGGGCAATAAAAGAGGACATCAGCACATTGAATGTACCGGTATGTAAAGCAACTGAATGAAATAAACGTGAGACATGAAGTAAAAAAGATAAGAACTGAACGTGAAACTGAAACCTAGTCATGAGCATGAATATGAATACATATATAATATAAAACATGAGTAAAACATGGTAAGTAGGGAGAGCATTTCATAAACCAACAACATGATATCACCACGTGGGTATGTGGATTCTGGTACTTCGGCGGACCAGCAGAGCCCTCATACCTTGCCAGGGTATAAGGTGGTAACGTGCCCGATGGATCCATTCAGTGTAAAATTAAGGAATCGTCCTAATTGGGCGGAGCGATCCTTGTCTTACGGTGGCTACGTAGTTTCAGGCTATCTGAGCCTTCTCGGTAATTCGTGCAACTCCCAAAAATATGAACATGATATAGTTGGCTAAAAAGCCCATGATTTTCGTGAAATAACTTGTAATCATGATTTCACGAAATAACTTGTAACATGGTTTCATGAAATAACTTGTAGGCATGGTTTCATGAAATATCTTTTAGGCATGCTCTGACATGATATAACATAAAAATGATTTCATATCAAATAGCTTGTAAAACATGGGTTTGAACTATATAGTTACATGATATACTTGCATGAAAACGTGTAAAGCATGTAGAGTGTTTTCTTGAAAATAACATGATAATTTATAACTTGCATGTAGGAACCCATGGAATACAAAGTATGGGTTTTTTCCCATGGATTACGGACTGATTCTCGATAATCATATGGAGTTATTAAGAACACAATGATAGAATAATAGCAATTCATAGATAATATAATCATGGACATGGACCTAGGGTTATCATGAGCATGGTATAGAAGAAACCCTAGTTTTCGTAAGGATTCACACTCTATGGATTAAGAGGCATGGGGAAGAACAATGATGTTTCCACATGTAGATAGCAACCCTACATACCTTAGTCGCTCCAAAACTTGAAGAAAAGGTCTGAACTTTGAAGAAGAAACCAAAGCTTTGAACTTGAAACCTTGAGAAGAGTTTTCACTGATTTTCGTAGCTACTGTTCGTGGCTCAAAGGGTACTGCGCCGGACCTCCAAATCCAATCTCCACCATTCATATTTTAGACTTATGTGTTATGAACACTCAATTAAAATTTGGGCTCGATCCAATGGTTAGAATATCGAAAACATCAAATTAATATGGCTGGTCGGAATAAAACTCAATAGAAAAAATACTAGAGTTTTCTACAACTTTTTACAACTCTTGATTTTTATAGGGTAACGGGATGGATGGATTTATTCTACTCTTTATAAATGATAAATCTTGTAGAATACAAAGGTTCTTGATTAAAATATTTACTTTGGAGGAAACCTTAGGAAACTAGATTGCCAAACCAAATTCTTGAAGGTTTTTTGATTTTTCTTGATTGCAAGAATGAGCTTCTTGCGGTTCTTGAATGAAGTGCCTAGGTTCTTTAGAGATGGAGATGGAGAGACAAAGAATAGTCTATTAGGGTTTAGAATAGTGTTATGGACATTTTTACTTCATAAAATAATAAAATAGGGAGTCCCCATTCGAGTAGGAAAAGGTTAAAAACGTAACCCAAAATCTGAAAATTTCTCTCTAACCAGTGTTAGTAAAATAGGCATGACCCTTAGCACAGAGCTCTATTTGAGCTCCACAAGATACCATTGGAAAGCTATTCCAAAGGACTACAACTTTCATGTTTTAAGTTTTCTCAAATTATCAACTAATCAGGGAGTTACGGGTGCCCGAAGTAGGCTGGTCAACCACTTTCGTAATACGTACAAACTTTCAAATTTTTCGCTAAAACTCTAACGATACGATTCTAACATGAGTTATAAGATACGGGTGTTACAGCCACGTGGCTAAATCTGGTAGTAATAGAGTTCTGTTATTGAGTAATGGCATATATGACTCAAAATGGTAACGACCGTGGCGTTTTTGAGCCCAACTATTAACGAGTGACATGAATGAGCCTTTTCTGATAGTTCGATGGCATATCTGAGCCTTTTCTCTTTTATTTATTAAGTAATACTACTCCTCTTTCATTTAAGGAAAGAAAAACTGAAGCAACTTTCTTTTTGAAAAAGACCAAAAATAATGTAAGACACATAAACTGAAATAGAGATAGTAATAAACAAAAGTTGATAATCTTTAATGAACTAGTTTCTCGACACCTGCGTTGCACTTGTATGCAGAGTTATGTAGTACACGATTTTGTATGCATGAATTATTTCTTTGAAAAAATAAAGTGCATGTTTTGTGAATGATTAATGTGATTGTCGTATGATGACTTGTTCATCGAGATCAAGATGATTGTTATCGGCTAAAGCCTACAATACTGAACAATCAAATTGCATTCCTCACATCACCACTGCCTAGACAAAATATGGTAGACATTCATGAAAACACCTTTGTCCTTTTAGAATACTATACTAATGTCTCTACAGTGATTTGCTTCTCCAAACAGAACGCCATGAAGAACTCAATTTTGTGTACATCTCAACATATGAACACCAGAAAGGACAATTAATTGTTCCTTGAACAATATGTGAGTCAGCCGCCAAAAGGTTTTATTTGACATCTTTTCTTATTAGAAATAGAAATCTCGGACAAGTAGACAATTATTCCAAACAGTGGCTTTATAGTTTGGCTCTTGGAGTGTCGATTCGGTGACTTTATTTATCAACTGCTGGAAATAGGTGGCTTTCATCAATTATATACAAATGGATAACATTTAATTAATTTATAAGTAGGATGTTTAGGTTAATTATTCAGAAGGATATTCAGGTGATTAAACTTTTCAATTTAGGAGTTTTCACATTTATGTTAAAATTGATATAAATATAAATGCGATGTAGGTATATGGGGAAGAGGTTTGAGTGTCAGACTTGCTGGTGCAAGAAATTAAGATGGTCTTTATCAGTAGCGGGCTCCAAGTAAGCCTGTCAACCGGTTTGACCGGTAACCGGTTATAAAACCGGCCGGTTTCCAGTCTAAAAATCGGAACCGGCCACCGGTTCCGATTTACTGGTTTCAAACTGGAAACCGGAACCGGACCGGTCCAAACGTTAGAAAACCCCTTTTTTTTTGTGTGTGTATATATATATATATATATATATATATATATATATATATATATATAGTATTTATCAAGTATATTGTAGGTATATTTACATATGTTATATAAGTTTATAAGTAAAGTTTATATATTTTGACTAACAGCATATACGTGTATATATATTAAGTTATATGTGTAAGTTATACTACATATACCTAAAATATATTAAGAATATACTTATATATATCAATATACTTAGGTTATATAACTTACTTTTATATATATATACGTTTAAGTTATATGTATACTATATATTAGGGGTGGGCGTTCGGTTCTTCAGTTCGGTTTTATCAAACTTCAGTTTGGCTATTTCGGTTTCTGTTTTTTGAAGGTGGACACCGAACCAAACTAGTTCGGTTCGGTTCTTTCGGTTTCGATTTTTTGAAGTTTGATTCGGTTCGGTATCAGTTTTTTCAATTCGGTTTTTTTGATATGATATTAGAAGTGATTCCATTTACACTAATTCATATTTTCAAAAGCAACAAAACATAAAACTAACAAATTAAAATCAAAATCAAACAAACAGGATACACAAGAACAGAAAATCATAACCATAATATAGGATTATTAGGTGTTATATACATATAGTAAGAATAATTAAGAAAACACATAAAGGACATACATTAATCCAAGGATATTTGATTTTCTCAACTGAAGTGGAAAATTAGGGATACAAAAGCAAAAGAGAGCTTATTACAATTGAATTTTTTTGGGGCTTAAACTTAATGGGTCAGGACTATTTTAATTTTTTTGGGTAATGTATAAATTTCGGTTTAAATTTCGATTATTCGGTTCGGTTTCATCAAAGTTCGGTTCGGCTGTTCGGTTTCGATTTTTTGAAGGTGAACACCACACACCGAACCAAACTAGTTCGGTTCGGTTCTTTCGATTTCGATTTCTTGAAGTTCGGTTCGGGTCAGTCCGATTTTTCGGTTTTCGGTATTTATGCCCAGCCCTACTATATATAGTTATAAGTTATATATCTGTTTAAGTTATATGTATACTATATATAGTTATAAGTTATATATATATGTATACTATATATAGCTATAAGTTATATATATGTTTTAGTTATATGTATACTATATATACTTATAAGGTGTATGTATACTATATATAGTTATAAGGTATATGTATACTATATATAGCTATAATTATATATATGTTTAAGCTATATGTATACTATATATACTTATAAGCTATATGTATACTATATATAGTTATAAGCTATATGTATACTATATATATCCTCGGCTAAACGGGCGAACAACAGGATCACCGCCTGAATATGAACAGTCCGCCTGGGTCAATCTCATCTAACCTCAGTCACCATGTGTTGGCTTTGATCATGATGCATTAGAGCATTATTACCATGATCTCAGTAGTCTAGTGTGAAGTAATTCAACTGAGTATTTAGCCTATAAGGCTAAACATGAACTAAATTATAAAATATAGAAAATTAAAAATTAAAAATTATACCTTAAGGATGAAGGTTGTGCTCAGCAGAGAGGAAGTTTATATGAACAAACTTTTATTTAAGTAAGAAAGTTTTTACAAGAGAGAGTGAGAGAGAGAGCTCGTGCTTGGGGGTTCCAAGACTTGTCTCTCAACTGAGAAGAATGATCCTTTTATAACGGATCAGAAATACAAAACAACAAAATGAAAAAGTAAATGGCCGACAACATGATGGCCAAATAAAAAGTAAAAGTAAAGAAAAAATAAAGTCGGCCAAAAAGTAGCCGAAAGCAAAACACAATAATTACAACTTTAAATAATTAAAGCTGCTTTATAAAAGCAGATTCCCTACTTTATAAAAGTAGCCGCCTAGTGGCGGGTCCCACCAATCACTTCATCGGTGACTTGCCCTTATCTTTTGCTGAGCTGGAAGATTCTTCCACTTGGCCAAGTAATTGGGCTGCGTATTGTGCAAAGTCCTCTGTATTAACTGGACTCTGAGATTCTCCTGCTAAGACTTGATTATTATAGTCTTCTTCTTCTTCTTCTTCTTCTTCTTCTTCTTCTTCTTCTTCTTCTTCGTCATTATCAGTGGTATGACCAACAAACGCCATTGATGTGTCTGAGATAGCTTCCATATTAAGATGCTGCATTAAATTAGATTTAAATTCCTCCATGCAATGGGCTATGAGCTGTTCTGGGGGAATTAGTCCTTTCTTCAATTGAATTTTCCGAGCAATTTGCTCAAAAGCACTGGGTACTTCCTTCTGTCTTGAGCTAAGGGAGTCCTTGTATTGTGCAATGGTATTTTTAATCTGATTTATCAAATCTTGTACTGGGATAGTACCGTCCTTGGATTTTTGTAATAATTTTTTCCAGAATTTTGTATAAAAAATCCTGTTTAAGCAAGGCATATTTTGCGGGGTATGACCCACTTCAACTGTCCATTTCATAATCCATGGAATAGAGAATTCAATGAAGAAATACATATTAGAAATTTCTTCAGAGAAGGTGATATTATTTTCCAAATCTATTATTTTTGGAGAGACATCAACCCATTCGGTGTATAAACCTTTGAAGGGTTCTGGTAAAGATTTCACAGTTGGACCATAATGGATCCACCATTGATAAAACCAATTTGGTATGCCCTGTTTATAAACATTGGCACAGATTTTTATAAACCATGAGTGTTTCCTATTAGGATTTTCATATAAAAGAGCTTTATTAAAGCTATCAACATAATCCCAGTAATTGAATTTAACTGGGACTTTTTGTTCTGGGTGGATATAATCCCTGTCCTTTAAAGGACTTATTCCCCATTCATTTGGAGAAAATACCTTTTTTATGATAATTTTTGAAAAATTATACATTTTCTTGCTATTAGCAGGATAAAAATGCTGGAATTCAGCTGACCCTGTATATGATAGGATCATTTCATAATTCATCCGATATTTATAAGTCGGAGTAGCGTATGACGCTGTATCAAAATACCTTTGCATTATTTGCCAAGGTTCATCTTTCCATTAGAGGTCATCATTCTCTAGGAGAATTATTAACTCTCTTTGAGTGTTTTCTTCATATGAATCAATATCCTCATTATCATTAACCACGAGGGCACTGGAGTATGATGGAGGCATATTATCCCCTTTTTTCTGTGCTTCTATGAAAGCAAGATATTCAGCATATGTAATTTGTTTCTGGGTATTACCAGAAGTGTCTGCAATATTATCAGCTATTAGCCTTTTGTTGTCCATTTGAGCAAGAACAGTGCCTCTGCCTGTTTCTTTTTGTCCTCGTCCCCTTCCTCTATTAGAGGGAGGCGTTAATGTGGGTCTCATCCTGCAAATGAGAAAATGACAGTTATGAACTTAAATATTCTCTAGTGAGAAAATCAGGGAGTCTATTATCAATTCCCTTTTTATAATCAATTTCAAAATCAAATGGTGCTAAAAGAGCTTGCCATCTGACAAACATTTGTTTAGAAACATCGTGTTTGCAGTCTTTATTAAACATAAATTTTGCTGCTTGGCAATCAGTTTTTATCAAAAACTTTTGAGTATACAAATCACCTTGAAATTTAAGAACACATTTAACTATAGCAAGATTTTCTTTTGCTACAGTAGCATAGTTCTTTTGGCCATTATTCCATTTGCCAGAATAGAACTGGACTAAATATTCTTGTCTATCATTTGGAGAAAGCTGTTTAAGTATTCCTCCATAGCCAATATCAGAAGCATCAGTTTCAATAATTTTTTGCCAACTAGGATTGGCTAAAGTAAGACAAGGAAGATTATTAACTTTTTCCTTGATTTTTTGAACTGCTTGCGTATGAGCATCAGTCCAAGGTTTTGGAATCTTTTTTAATCTATCATATAAAATAGATGTGTCTTTTGCCAAATCTTTATAAAATGGAGAAATATAATTTAGACTTCCAAGAAATCTTTGAAATTGGATCTTATCAGTAATAATATCAGGAAATTTAGAAGCAAATTCTATACTTCTATTAATAAGAACAATTTTTCCTTTTTCAATATTATGACCAAGAAATCTGACTTTTGTTTGAAAAAGTGACATTTTTGGCTTAGATATAACTAGACCATTTTGAATAATGATTTTCTTGAATATATCAAGATGTTTAAAATGCATTTCAATAGTATTTGAAAATACTAAAATATCATCGATATAAACAATGATAAAATTGCTATAAGCCATAAAAATATCATTCATAATCTTTTGAAATTCTGAAGGGGCATTCTTCAGTCCAAAAGGCATGACATTCCATTCAAATTGTCCAATTGGAACATTAAAAGCAGTTTTATATTTATCTGCTTCGGCTATTTGGATTTATATAGTTATAAGTTAATTATATATATGTTTATGTTATATGTATACTATATATACTTATAAGTTATATGTATATGTATACTATATATAGTTATAAGTTAATTATATATATGGTTAAGTTATATGTATACTATATATACTTATAACTTATATATATATGTATACTATATATAATTATAAGTTATGTATATATATATATATATATATGTTTAAGTTATATCTTTACTATATATACTTATAACTTATATATATATATATATATATATATATATATATATATATATATATATATATATATATATATATATATAGTTATATGTATACTATATATACTTATATATGTTTAAGTTATATGTATTATAACTTAAGTTATTTATAGCTTAAGTTTTTTCTAAGTTTATAAATTCCTATTTTATAAATTAAGTATATTAAAATTATAAGTATACTCTTAGTATATTTTAGTTATTTTTCAAGTATATAACTATCTAGTTTTTAATTTAAGTAGATGTATATTATAAATATATTCTTAGTATATTTTAGGTATATTCCTAACTTAATATAAGTAAAAATATGGACACAAGTAAATAGAAGAAAGCTCAATGAGCCATATATTTTATTCATTCATGGATAACATTTATTTGTAAGTTGTAGTTTTTTTAACTTGCAAATAATACATGAGTTGCAAAGAAATAGTAGAATAATAAAATAAAAAAATGCCAATCATTTGACTAATATCCACCATATCATATTCAGCCATGGAGATATCTTCAAAGTCTTCATATTGGTCCACTCCACTTGCTATCAAATCTTCAATCTCTTCCTCTTCGCCTTCCACCGCTTCTAAGTTTTGGTTGTGTCGCTCCTATCTAATCCAATCGTGAATGCACACTAGTACTTGCAAGCTAAATCCGGATAATGAGTGTCTGTGGTCTCCAATTTGTTGTCTTCCTTGGCTAAATGCACTCTCCGAAGTCACGGTTGATATTTGAACTGTAAGGATATCTCGAGCCATTCCTGAAAGTATCGGATGACTCGCCTTGTATTTCTTCTACCATGCTAAGACGTCCAAATCATCTAGTTGGTTGATATCCACATTTTGCTGCATCAAATAAAGGTGATATTCATCAAAGTTTGCATTACAAGAAGGAGTTGGATTTGAATGTAAAACTTTTAAATGCGACAAACCCGACAAGCCCTTTTTGCTACTTTGAGAAGTAGTAGGGCGTGGAGCAACGGGTGTAACATTTTCTTCCAAATTAGAATAATGACTAAAAAATTTTTTAAACTCGGCATCAATAGCGAGCTCAGCTTCAGTTAAAGATGGTTTAACTTCTAAAAAGGTATAAATTTGATTAACCAATGCTCTAGTATAAGACATTTTAAAACAAGGATTTAAAAGAGAACCCAATATAAATAAAGTTGGGATGGAAAAAAAATACTTCTTAAATTTTGTTGTCATATTAAAAATAGACGCTTGATAACCGAATTTATTTTTATACTCTTGTAAAACTCTAGCTATTTTCGCTAAGTAGGCTAAAATTCCGGTTACCGTGGGATAGAATTATCTAGAAAAAGCAAGAGTTGCATTATAAAAAATTTGTAAGAGTTCAACACATTCCTTAACATCTTCCCAATCTGTAATATTTAACCAATCATCACTATTTGTATTAAAATGGTTGTGAACTTGTTGTATGGGAATCCTATACTCATATGCTTGTTGTAACATAATGTAAGTGTAGTTCCACCTAATCTCAACTTCTACTTGAATTTTCCTAGGTCTAATGCCATTTTCCACACAAGAATTCTTAAAATCTCTCAGTTTTGCCCTATTAGCATTACAAAAAAGAAACGCAACCGCATTTCTAACTTTTTGATAGAATCTTCAAAACACATCTTTAATAATTAAGTTTAAAATGTGACAACTACATCTCACATGAAAAATATTTTTTAGTGGAAGATTTAATTCCCTTTTTAAAAGACCAATCGCCTTTGTATTATTAGAAGCATTATCTAAAGCAATGCAAAGTGTTTTTCTATAAATGTTAAAAAATCTCATAATAGTAGACATTGAGTCTGCTAAAAATTTTCCATCGTGATGACCTTTCCCTTCATTATATGAAAAAGCTATAATTCTTTTTTGCATCACCCAATTATCATCAACCCAATGACATGTAATAGCAAAAAAATCTAACTTGTTAAGACTAAGACCCAAATCGGCGGTAAGAGAAACATTACAATTTAAAGAATTAAATACATGGCGCAAATAAAATCTATATTTTTTATACAAATCTATAACATCCGTTCTACAAGTACTTCTAGGAATACCCTCAAATAACGGATTATAACAACGTTGAATATAAGTAACAAACCCCAAACCCGAAGGAAAGGAAAATGGTAGAGCATCAAAAGCAACCATTTTAGCTATTTCTACACACTCTTTTTTCTTGTCATACTTAAAATTTTTACCGGTTCGTGAGTCTATCGTCATTTGAATACCCCCCACATTTGAACCCGTTTGCTCTCCCCAAACATCCATATGTTTAACTCTCATATGATTATCTAGTGTACCTATTCCACCATCCTTATTAGTTTGTTGCCTAAAAGCAAATACTTGTCCACATATGGTTCATTTAGCTGTTTGGCTTTCCTTATTCTTGGTCATAAATTTTCAAATTTTAGCGGTTGACTTACGAGTTCTTGGCGGTTTGTCTTGTGTATGTGATTGTGCAGGACTTGTATCTCCTATGAGATTTTCGGGGGCTTGTGTTTCATCATCAATTTCATTAAAAGTGTCGATATAATGTTGTTGCATTGCCCCATGATCTAAAAGTGGATTATTTCCAGCAACATTAATACCTAAATTAGGTGTTTCGTTCACAAATGTTTCCTCATTAAACTCACCCCTAACAATACCACCACTACCGGCACCACGTCTAAATCTCTTCGCCATTATTAAATAGAATTAATTTAAATCACACTCAAATAAATCACAAGAAAATAAATTGCTAGAATTAAATTGCGTAAATTAAATAGCGAAAAATAAAGATAGAGTTGGAAGGTACCAAATTGCCGGAATAATTTCCAACAAAGTGAAGGCGGCTAGAATTGCAAATCCACCAAAGCTACTTCGGATTGTTGCAAAATCACCAACTCCACCAACAATATTATAATTGCAAAATTAATAATTGAAACTAGAATAAAACTTTATAATATTTAATTGAGAGAAAGAGAAGAGTGAATTGGTGTGGATTAAAATTGAAATGGAGAGGGGTTTATATAAGGGTGGGGGATGGGTTAAAGTATTAAAAACAAAAGTTTGGGGGCGTTGGGGGGCCAAAAGGGGAGTTTGGAACCGTTTGCCAACGACCATTTTTGCAAATGGACCGTTGGCCAATGGTCCAGCTCATATACCCCACGGCTACATTTAAAAAAAAAAAAAAAAATTGACCGGTTTAACCGGTCCGGTTCCGTTCACAAAAAATCAAAACCGGACCGGTATGTTTTAAACGGTTAACTGGAACCGGTAAACCGGTTCCACCGGTTCCGCTTTTTACCGGTCTAGTTACCGGTTTGAATCGGTTAAACCAAACCGGTTGACAGGCTTAGCTCCAAGGAGTGCAAGAAAATACTAGAACATCACACAGCAATTTTTGAACCTCTTTGATATTGCACTATAATCTATAATCTTCCTTAATGTCAAAGAGATTTAACAGTTTATATAATAACAAAATAAATCATTCTTATATGACATCCAGACTCAGAAATCGTTCAGTTTCATTAAACTTGAATGTCTTAAGAGATAAAGATTAATTTTGCATTGTGGGTCGCACTCAAATTTGCTAAATTAATATTGTACTGTACGTGCTCAAAGGTGCTTTAATTAACTGATCATATGCAAACGAGAATAAATGACGACACTTTTCAGTAATATGAGAGAACTCAAAAAGCGCCTATATAAGTGAGACTAGCACTCGGAAAATCGAAAAGCCACAGGAAAGCAATAACGAACCTGAAATAGAAATGTAGGTGCCATTTGGCCATAAAAATTATTCACTTTTTTCTAGAATTTTTTTTCACTTTTTTACTTTTAGGCGTTTGGCCATAAATATTCCGAATACAACTTAAAGTTGTATTCCGGAATACCAAAAACTCAAAAAAATTATTTTTAAAAAAAAAATCATTTTTTCACTTTTTTACAACTACATTTCACCAAAAACTACAATTTCAAAAACTATGACCAAACACAACTCCAACTCCAACTTCAAAAATTCCAAAAAAAGTGAATTTATTTTTGATATTTATGACCAAACGACACCGTAGCTGGAAAAAGGAAGAGTCAAATGAGGAATATGACTAAGGATATGCTGTAAAAAAGTCAAGTGACACTTCATAGGCACAAAATCAAGCAGCATCTCCAGCTTTTAGCAACTTTTTTCAGTATTTCACCTAAAAAGTAAATTCATGGACAAGGCAATAGTGGGAATCTGATGAAACTATTTTTTAAAGGAGCTTTCAAAAAATGAAAATGGTAAAGGGATATGAAAGTTTCCCATATTCTGACCCTAGAAAAAGCAAGAAGATATACCCTAGGCCACACGACATAAAATTTCCTTAGGATATGCCGATTCTAATTTAGGGGTTTATTCCGTCTTATAAACTGAGAACAATGCTCTATAAAAGCATGCGAGACTCTGCTGTGATGAAACAAAAGCAGAAAAATGAGAAAATAAGTGAGTTGGTGAATGATAATAAATATTCTTGAATTTATAAGCGAAACAGTGTTAGGGCTACTCTCTATTGGCATGTCATCACATATTTCAGCTGACACGCCAAAGGAGAGCTGCCCTGTTACTGTCTCTACTTAATATCCCAGTGCAAACATTCCGCTTAATACGGTACTGATGCAGAAGGTAGTGTTATACAACTTGTCTTAAACGCCTACTTTGGTTTTAATTTGACCTTACTTTTGCGGCAAGAATTTATGTAGAAATTAACCAGTTAATTACCACATCAGCTCCTGAGTCTTTTCCGCTTGAATTCTCGACTGGTTTTCTTTTTTCATATTCCAATAAATCATAACAGTAACTGGACTCCATGTTCAGGTTTAACTATCAAGGTCCGCAATCTTCCTACTTCAAGATTGACTAGACCAGTCATTTGAAACAAAATCAGGAAGACCACTCAATTTGGACAAGGATTCTTTGCGTCAGGCTCTAGCTATCAAGAGGTATACAACAGAATGGGTTGGCTGCTGGGACTATAGATGTTAATTTGAGTACTAGGATTACCTATGGTTGTCTAGTTTTAGTTGATATTCTATGTTGGAAATCTTACGGAAAATACTTGATCACGAACACTTGTAGGGAATTCTTCAAAGCTTGAGGCATGTCAATTAAGACATGTCCTTAAGGATATTTCACCCGGTATAGGTGTATTCCCAGGATTCAACAAGCTCTTCTAGTATAAAACTAGGAACCAGAATCTAACAAAGATTTTAAAGAAGAAAACCCAACACACTATAATGGAAGGAATGTTTTCACATCTACCCCACCAGAAGAAAAGGACTATATATATATATATATATATATTTTCCAAGATGACTAAAGAGTCTCCAATTAAATAAGAAGATTATGACTCAACGGTAATTAGAAGTTAAAGGCTAATAAAGGAGGCTAATAATGGTCTGTTACAATATCCAAGGAACGTCAGAGATATGTGAGAATAATGGCCAATTAAGGCCATTCAAAGAGAGTCAAATACGTTTGCCCAAATTGAATCTCAGGACCATTCAAATGGATCTGTTTTTTCATTTCACAAATGAACCTAGACAATATTTTCTTTTTGAGATACTAACTATTTTTTCAACAATCACCCACTGTCTCAAAAAGATAATAAGAAATAGAATATGATAAGAAAGTTTTTGTTGGGTTTTCACATATGAGTAAAATGCGTCGAATCTGGTGTCGCGTAGACCTAGAACTAGACCTAAATAAAATAAGATTATACTTACAGAATAATTGGTGAAGTTTAGAACTTATATGAACCAATAATTCTTTTGTAAGCTCATGATTTTATTCTATCACATTATACTCGCACAATCTTTGTCGTTATCGCGGTTTTGCGCTAAGAGGCCATGCACGTGTCCCGGTATTCATGAGTGCTTTAGAAATCCTTCACATTTCATAGAAGCGGCACCACTTCACACTCATATAGGTCCACCCATCAAGTGTATTTTGCAGAGTAATACACCACCTATAAAGAATATGGTAATGGATTAAGATAGCTCAACCGCACTTTGCCTTGCAGAACTGCACTATATTCACACGCCATAGGATGGACATATATTAATAGTGCATAGTTGACCAACTAATGACTTGTTATTACACATATGAACCTAATTCATGGGATCTCCAATCACATAGGTTGGGTTACCATCATTGTTGATTTTCTCAAGTTGACAAAAAAGTCTCACTCCCCTCGGTGTTTCTTTTAGTCTGTGAATTGATCAAGTTCACCTCCGACTTCATATAATTTACGTAAATACTTTTATCCCACATTAGCTGCTTTATCACATTATATCTCAAATAAATGTGTCTATTTTTTGCCAATAAAATGTTTATTTTTCACTATAGCTATTGCTGCTTGACAACCACAATGTATAGACACAAAAGATGTTGGTTTTATTCCAATTGGAATACTCACTAAGAGGTCTCTTAATCACTTAGCCTCATCACCAACCAACTCAAAAAATTCACTACGTTTAGTACCATAATTGTGGTACCTCTCATATATTCTTTTTCTTTTCAAAATTGAGTAGCATAACATTAGCACGAGACCCCCCACACTTTTAAATGTTTCAGTCTAAGAGAATAACTTTTTTCACAATTCACAAGAAAAAATTCGTTTTTTTACTTTTAGGATAATCAACATGCATGCTTTTGTTATGCATTTGTTCAACATTTGCACTCAGTAGTTCAGAAAATTATATGGTGTTAGTTACCACTCGTCAAACATACAATTCTTTACTCTATGAATGGATAATTAATCAAATTTATTTCAAAAATATTTTGAATAGCAAGACCACGTGAAATATTATCACTTTTAAATAATCTCTCGACATAACTTTAATAAAACATTGTGACCCCCACATTTTTAAAAACTTTAAGGTTGTGGGATAACTTTGTATTGTATCCACAAAAAGTGAATTTTACATATCTACCAAGAAAGTAAAACTAGATATAATAGTCTTTTAAGTAGAATGATATTCATAACACAAAAAGTTGGCTATAAGCAGCAAAGTTACTCAGACTCGGGTGCGAGTGTCCGACACGGGTATGGATCCAAGGTCGGATCCTTCATGATCAAAATTTTAGGATTCGGGGATACGGATCTAGGTACGGTACGGGTGCGGGGATTCGGCAAAAATAAATTAAAAATCTAAAAATATAGCTATAAGAATATTTTTAATTAATAAAATTTGTTTACTTAGAGCATATACTTATTTGTAATATATATGAAGTTTATTTAAATGAAAAATGTGTGCCTTCAAAGCATATACAGTTATATTTAATTTACAATTAAAAAAATTGTTTATTATTTAGATTAAACCTCTAATTATTACTAGTGCAATTAAAATTAATCTCTAATTATTATTGGTACAGTTGAAACCCTAATTTTATAAACTTAAAACTTCTTGAGGATATAGTACATGTAATGTTTATCCCATAAGTCTACGTGGCAGCATATTAGCAAAGGGTTAATTAATAAATTGGTCAATTCCTAATTAGGTCTGTTCTTCTTCTTCTTCTTCGTTCTTTCTTGCGTCTTCTTCTTCGTTCTTTCTTGCGTCGTCTTCCCCAAATCTTTACTTTGGGAAATCAAATCTCAAATTTTCCCCAAAATTTCGGTCAACACACCTGATCTCGTTTGATCGGATCCGATACAGATCCCATACCCTTACCCGTGTCAGTGTCGTGTCGATACGGGTATGGCACCCAAACTGTCGAGTCCGAGTAACTTAGATAAGTAGTACACTACCTCATATAACTGTTTTTTTCTAATAAATAATTGACACCCGTAAAATTAGAATCAAAGACCCATATCACCTTAGAGTGGCTAATACCTCTTAATGTCAAGCCCCAACTCGGAAAACGTGCGGGCACCTACCATTTTCCTACCTCGGTAGGCGAACCCGTCCCTTAACCAACACCCAAACAAATAAATGCAGTCAACTCCCAACAATAATATAAATAAGTCTGACATAAAGTAATAATAAGTGCGGAATAATACATGCCCAAATGAATCTAGTCTAAGTCGTACAAGATCTACTACATAGATGAAGTCTGAATACATAGTAAGTCTGAAAAATACTATCTCAAGGATAGAAATAAGACAAGTAATGAAAGAGTAGCCATCCGGGTTGCCGATCTTCTAAGTGCTCGCCCTGGATGCTAGTGAATCAGGCCTCGGGATCAGTCACGAGGGGTGGAAGTCTCTCCAATAGCGTACTCTGCCCTCATGAAAAGAGTACAACAAGGTAGCATCAAGACAAAACATTTTGATCGAGTAAGCATCATAGGCCGACAACTAGATCACACATGAAAAACAAGGAAATAGAAAGATAATCATGCTCACAGATAGATACAAGTCAACAAGTCCAAGTAGTACAATTAATTACCAAACGATGTCTCAATTATTTCCCGAATCCAAACATCACCAAATAATCACCCAATAACTCAAATATCACCAAAGATCAATATCAATCCAAATGACAATAAGAAGATGTAATGTGTATCCAAATAGAATGCAATGCAATGATACACACATGCTCCGAGGGGACGATGTCCACCTCTCGACAGTCATGACCCATGGGGGACCGCTGAAGTCCATGTACCGTCATTCCGTATCACACAGCCTAGAATGACTCCTCCATCTAATATCATTGCTACTACCCGTATCGCTACATACAGATGTAGATGGCTACACAAATATAGTAATGTCGCATGAATCATACTTACCTCTGTCATCACCATCTTCCAATATCACGATCAAGACAGATATATCATGGATATGAGAAAGTATGTCATGCAATGAGAATATCATAAATAACATATAGATTCCAATCAATTCATATAAGGACAACCATCATAGTACAAGTGTCACATGAATCCGTTCCTTCCAACCAGTCTTCCATAATACATAGAAACCACCAATTCGCATAAGAAAAGCCAAGCATAAACCTAGGGATTCTTTAGGCCACAAGCCCGAACACACAAGTCACACAACAGTACCAACCTAAGAATTCCATCCCAAAATTCATACGTGAAGGTTCACATGATGTCTCTAACAATTCCCCAGTACTACATACGAGTCGCTAACCGGAGTCTAACTAAAAAGGTAAGCCATAACCTACCTGGAGTGCCGAACAGGAATCCCAAAAAAATCGCGCGAGCGCCTTGCCCTTCCTTAATGTCTCCAAATACTCAAGGTCTATTCATAAAGTAATCTATATTGGAAATCATGAATAACAATAACCATATTGCTAAGCTTTTAATTTGGTCAACTTAAGCCTATGGAATTTGGGAAAACGGGAATTTCGAAAGTGAAACATGCAATTCAAGTCTAAGTGATCAAAACTCACTAATCAATTCCTAAAACAACTCAATATTATGCTAAATTCGTATTTAAAGTGAAACCCCCCAATTTTGGGTATGAACCCTAGCTCTCAAATTCCTAAATTGGTTACTAATATAAGAAGGATTCATGTTTATAAAGCTATTACCCATCAATTCCATACTAATATAAGCTTATTCCATCAACAAATCAAGGTTTGATAATCAAAAGTTCATTCAAGAAAGACACCCCAAAAATCCTCTTTAATCCTTATGTTATTGGAAGACTCTAGCATGAATTAGGGAGTTTCTAATGGATTATGAATCATAAAATTAAGAATGGGTTAGATGAACTTACCCCAATGAAGAATTGCCTGGGGTAATCTCTTGTTTTGCTCTCAAAATAGCTCTAGAACCGAGAGAATGAATGCAGGAGTGATAGGGTTTTAAAAAGGATATAAGGCATTGAAAGTCCCCGTCAATCGCTACGGTCATAATTGGGCTACGACGGATCACTGCAGCGATGACATGACCGCTATGGCGGTCACTCACAATTACTCTACACTGCTATAGCGGCAGGGCCATCGCTATGGCGATACTGCTGCCGCCATGGTGGTACACCAGACACCATATTTTTACACAACTCCACAAGTCTCAACCCGAAATCTGACTAATTACCCGAGGCCTCACACACACAAACCAGATATGCACACTTACATAAAAACACGCTATGAACGCACTTGTGGCTCGAAATTCCAATGGGGGTCTCGTTGACTAATTCGACTCCCAATAGCCAAAAACCAACTTTCCAACCCAAGTCCCAAAACGCACCTTAATACATTGAGAACCGAACCGAATCTACACGTAAGTTACAAATGACCATCCGGACCTCTTGGAATCGATAAATTTCCGAAAAAGGTCCGTTTACCCAAAGGTTAATTTTGAGTCAAACATTTTTCGCTTTAAGGCTTATTATCACAAAAAAACCAAGCTAATATTCACCCGATGACCTCGGAAATCGTATCACCCGTCCCCGAAAGTCTAATATAAGCTAATAAAGCTCGGAAAAAGGTCAACAAGGTCATAGTACCATAACGGTCAAACGGGTCGTTACACTTAATCAGTTATATATAAATCGTATTAAATGACTCATGAATTAAATAGATATAAACATATATTATTATTTTCATCTACAACTCAAAAAATTATTAAGCACATATAAATCATAGTTATAATATCCATTGCCCACAAAGATGTTATTTTTGTTAACACCTTATCAAACTCAAATAACATCTTCACCCAATTTGTAATTTCATTAAAACCAAATTTATTCAAATATTAGGAACATGTACGTACCACCTCAGTTAACGCTAATGTTTTTTAGAAGTGATTTTGAGAAGAACTTTTCCATTTCAAGAACTTGAGTAGTTCTAGAATCACCAAGACAAATAATTCATTCTTCTTTTTCAACATGGGTGTCGGACACAAAAATAATTTTGTTAGCACAAATATGCTTAGTCGCACCACAGTCATCAAACACGCAATATCCCACATTAGCCACAAGATTCACTTGAGAAATGATCACAATAATTATATCATCCACTTAGTTAATTTTATTTTACTTTGCGGGATTATCATTTTTCCGAATCTTCTTTTACATTGAGGGGTATGATGATTTAGTTTGCCACACCCAAAATATTCTTTCAAGAGTTTCATCACAATAACTATATATTAAAACATATGCATCTACATTCAGCTAAACACCTCAAATATAAATTATTCACAAAATGAGTCAAACCTCTGTATATGCATTGTTTCTCTTCAAGATTTTGTCACGACCCAATTTGGTTAAGTCGTGCGGGAACTTACCTTCCCCACCTAAGCGAACCGTCAACTCAAAAGAAATAAAGACATAAGTAAATAAATAAATCATGCGGAAGAGAATAATTACGCAAGTCTCACCATAATATATAATAGAAATAGCGCGGAATTAAGGAAAATACCCCGTGGTCTGGTCTAAGTCATACAAGAGCATCTAATGAAAAATATATAAGTCTAGAATATTATAATACATAAATCTGTTTACGTCTCAAAATAGAAGTAGTAAGACATAAATAGGAAGAGTCTTCAAGGCAGCGAACGTCTCGTGCTCACCCTAGAAACTCGATGCTATGCTGATGGAGACTATCAGTCACGAGAGATGGAAGGACTCTAACTGACACTCGATACTCGCATTCATAAATAACGCAAGAAGCGCAGTCGCACAAAACAACAAGTATCGGTAGGTATCATCGGCCGACTAAGTATAACTAACACAACTCGATAATAAAGGTGATAGCCGATAAATCAATAAGTATAAGTCATACACACTCAGAAACATATATCCGTCATCACCTAGGTTAAAGCATCTAAACCCAAGTATGTCAAATTTTAATATATATCCAATCTGAATTCAATCAACACAAGTACAACATCGGATTATCACAATGTAAGCCAAGATGCAATGCAATGCA
This sequence comes from Lycium ferocissimum, assembly GCF_029784015.1. NCBI lineage: Eukaryota > Viridiplantae > Streptophyta > Magnoliopsida > Solanales > Solanaceae > Lycium > Lycium ferocissimum. Next base: position 26,540,048 of record NC_081346.1, read on the forward strand.
AAGAGGTAAGAATGCCAATGCGATGCAATGCAGTGTACACATGTACTCCGGACGGAAGTATCGACGTTACGATAACACAACCCATGGAAAACCCACGGTGTCCACATATCCCTCGCTCCAGAATGCCTTATCGAATCACGAGCACAATCACAATATAGGTCACATCGTCACCCCCTCAAAACCCTTTTTTCATAAGCATCCCCATAGGC
>NC_081346.1:26540356-26550174 GCF_029784015.1 Lycium ferocissimum
TGTGAACCCACAAAAAACGGTCGCTCGTCGGAAAAAAAATTCCCGAAAAAAAGCCGGGGCCTTTGCCTCGGGTCTACTTGGGAATGAGTAACACTGGGCCCTACCACATCCAGATTGAGATCCAGCTCTCGAAAGAACACCACCTCGGCTACCTGAAGATGCTGGAGTCCTCTGGAACTGCTGACCCTACCTGGGTCATAGACAATATCGAGCAAAATGACCAATCGCTCTGTACAAAAAGAAACCTCTATAAGCCAGAGTTTGAAAGACTAAAACTAAAGACCCAGCTGGAGTAATCCTGTCAAATAGTCGAGATAACGAGCTCTCGGAGACCCTATGTCTAGATGACGCTCACTAGAATAGCTCCTCGCAAGCAACAGCTAGTACGTGGCGGCGAATATGGCCGATACTACTTAAAAGACTAACTGACGCCCCTCGAACTAGAACCACCATAACTCCCAGTCTGACACGGTCTCTTGTCACCACTACCAAATGTAAGGGCCTTAGCGCTCTCAACCATAGAGGCATGCTCGGTGATGGACTGGAAGGAAGCCCCCATAACTTTCATCTTAAGGAAAGGAATCTGTAGAGAGCCGATTAGCCCACCAACGAAACGCCTAATCCTATCAGCCTTAGTAGGGATCAAAGGAGTGGAATAACGAGCCAGATATAGAAAAAAGGTCACATAGGTCTCCAAAGACATACCCCTCTGGTCAAGATGTAGAAAATCCTCCCTACGCGCCTCTCTCAAAGACCGGGGCACATACTTCTCAAGAAAGGCCCGGTAGAACTGAGTCTAAGTCAGGAGAGGGGAACCTTCAGGACTGCAAGCCATAAAATACCTCCACCAAGTCTTCAGATCACAGCAAAACTGGTAGGACACATAGTCAACGCCATGGGACTCTACGATTCCCATCTTATGCAGTAACTCATGCATGTCCAAGATGAGCTCATAAGTGTCCTCAGAAGAAGTACCCGAAAACCTCGGCGGCTCCAACTTCCTAAACATCCCAACAAGATCCTGATCAGACACGGTCATAACAGCACCCTCCATGGGCCTAAGATCATCACCCGGGGCTGGTATAGTACCAATGCGGGAAGCCATAGCTGTAGCGAGGTGTGCTACCCGAGTAGGTCTCTGCTCAGGGGCCTGCGCCCCAACTCTGGTCTGAGAACCTTCGCCAGGAGTAGTAACACCAGCGGCAGCCTACTGGGTATCTAGATGGAGTAAGACTCTGGCCATAGTATCCTGCATAGTCTGATAAGAAGTGATCTCGGGTTGTGTTCGTGCCGGGGCCACATCATCCTCGATAGACTGGTCTTGAACCCGCTGATACTCAGGCTCTGGAGACAAGGACCTCTCGCCGTTGACCCTCTTGGCGGAAAGGTGCTGAAGACCGGGCGGTTGGCACCCGAGGGTGAGCAACAGCGTAGGATCCTGTCAACGATGGAATTAAGGAAAATACCCCTAGGGTCTGGTCTAAGCCATACAAGAGCATCTAATGAAAAATATACAAGTCTAGAATATAATAATACATCAATCTGTTTATGTCTCAGAATAGAAGTAGTAAGACATAAATAGGAAGAGTCTTCAAGGCAGCAAACGTCTCATGCTCACCCTGTAAACTTGATGCTATGTTGATGGCGACTATCAGCCACGAGAGATGGAAGCAGACCTAACCTGATACCCTGCATTCATAAAGGAATGCAGCAAGTGTAGGTCAGTACAAAACAACAATACTGGTAGGTATCATCGGCCGACTAAGTATAGCTAACACAACTAATACAATAAAGCAGGATAAGCAGATAAATCAATAAGTATAAGTCATACACACTCAGAAATAGGTATCCGTCATCACTTAGGTTGAAGCATCTAAATTCAAGTATGCCAAATCTCAATATATATCCAATACGAAGTCAATCGACACAAGTACAACACTGGATCATCACAATGTAAGCCAAGATGCAATGCAATGCAAAGAGGTAAGAATGCCAATGCTATGCAATGCAGTGCACACATGTACTCCGGACAGAAGTATGGACGTCCCAGTAGCACAACCCATGGGAAGCCCACGGTGTCCACATATCCCTCGCTCCGGAATGCCTCATTGGATCACCATTACAATCACAATATAGGTCACATCGTCACCACCTATCAAATGTACCTTACTTGCATATATGCTATCACACATAGGCCACATCGTCACCCCCTGTCAAATGTGCCTTATATATACATGAACTTCCACAACATAGGCCATATCGTCACCTCCTGTCAAATGTGCCTTATATATATGCATGAGCTACCACAGCATAGGCCACATCGTCACCCCCTGTCAAATGTGGCTTATATATATATATATATATATATATATATATATATAAATGCAAGATGAATGTGCAAGTATGATTTCAAGTATGGAAACACAAGTATGAAAGAAACTCATATGTAAGCATGAAGATGACAATGACCAAATCTCATATCAACTATCAACGTGCCGCACATGGACACCTCACAATATCAATCTCTTCTCACCCGGCAAGAGACCTCGGGCATCGTACACTCATTCCACTCCAATAAATGACCTCAGATCACGGATTCTCATATCACACAATCCACGATTCTGGGACAACCATCGAACTACTCACATCACTCTCATGCAACTGAGCTCAGCTCATCACAGTGTTTCATAAAGTATCAACAATGTATCAACAATATATCATGAGAGATGTGAATGTGTACGATGTATGAGTCAATATGAATAATCAGATCGATATCACAAGTACCAAACATGGGTACGTCAATAATATCATGAAAGACTACACAAGTCATATAAAATACTATTCTCAAAATCAAATGCCAACAAGTGGGGCACCACGATATCATGAACAATATCTTGCAATAGTCTCCAATATCCACTATCACTATGTGGCATCAAGCCCACAACAATAGGACAACTCTATCACAACAAAACGGGGTGGCTAGCCCCAATCACACAATAGGGCCCAACCTAATATAATATCCAATCCAACTTCATACCCGAAGGTTTACATGCTTTTTTCGATAATATAATCTAAATATATGCTTCGCTATACGAAGTCTCACGAAGGGTAAGCCATAACCTACCTGGATGGCCGAATAGCAACACCAACAATCACTCTATAGCCTTGCCCTTACGCTGAGCCTCAATATCAAAAAACTCCATGCATATTTGAAATCCAGATTAGAAATCATGAAGAACGATACTAATATTGCTATCATTCAATTTAGGTCAAATCCAACCCTAGAGATTTAGGAAACCGGGCCCACAAGGTCAAAACGGGAAATTCAGGAGTAAAATATCAAATTAAGCACTAGGTCATCATAACCCAACAACTAATTTCTACTTTAACCCATGGAATCCCCTAATTTAGAAATTGAAGCAAAACCCCTAATTTTGGGTATAAACCCTAACTCTTTGATTCAAGAATTCAACTCTAATAATGGAAGATAAATGATCAATAACCTTAGGTTCATCAAAATCTAGCATAAACTCCATCAATTTCATCATTAATAAGCCTAGATGGAACATTCATTAACTCCACTTTTATCTTCCATTACTAAAGGACTACTAAGGAAAGAGAAATCTATGATGATTAGGAACAAGGAATTAGTAAAGTGGATTAGGAGAACTTACCATTAGGAATCTCCACCAAAATTCTCCAAGAACAGTCCCCAAGAGCTCTATTTCGTAATGGTATTAAATGAGAGACTATAGGCTCATTTAATACACATTTAATGAAATAACAGGCCCGATACCACCATGGCGGTATGGGTGCCACAACAGCGACACTGCCCCAGTGCCCCCACAGACTGCTGGGACGGTATTCATGATCAGTTCTATTCAGTTCCTTTACTCATATTTCATATTTCATATTTATATTGCTATTGTTGTATTGTATGCACTAGCAAGTAGCAACGATTTTTATGGCTTGGCCCAGATTAGGTTGATAGAGCGAGCCGATGATCTTGCTAGTCTTTTAGACTTATACTTATTATGTGCAGGGGAGGGGGGAAGGGTAGGCAGAGACCCCGTTACTGATCAACAACTCCAGCTTGGGGCCAATATGATCCAGTTGAGGTGAGCCACCACTAGACCGTGGAGGAAGCTTCAACTCCTATCATTCACTTTCAGTCTATTTTCTTTCTTTTATCGATTTATGTATCGAACCAATTGAACTCAGATCCTATTGCTTCATGACTTAGTTTATTATTGGGGTTTATGGGTTGACTTCTTGTAATGACCCATTACCGTAATCCCGAAAAATTTGTGGCCTTGGCTCCATAATCTTGTGTGATTCATCACGTGTATTAGGTAAATCCCTAGCTTAACCGGACCTGATAGATGATCGGAAGTTAAATATCGAGTTTAGGCCATCGGGCCCCAGATGACCACTTTAGCGATTGGCTGACCGCCGTAGCGTTGACGTCATGGCGGTAGTGTGATCTGCCTTAGCGGAGGTATGCAAATACAAAGGACCGCCCCAGCGGTAGTGATATCATTAAAGTGGTACCGTTATAGCGGCACCCTGACCGTTGTGGCAGTCGACGAGCAGTTTTGACCCTATTTAAAACCCCATTTCGGGATTTCACCTCATTTCTCTTAAAACCCTAAATATCAGCAGCCTCTAGGGCCATTTTGAAGACAAAACTCAAGTCTTCTTGGAGAAGGTAACCCTTCTAACTCTACTAATTTCTTTCCCTTGCCATTGTTGAGTTGTCCTTAAGGTTCATCTTCTAAAAGCTAATAAAAATGGAAGATGCAAAATATGCAAATCTAGGTGGATAAAATGGATTCCTACACTTAGTTTATGAACATTCTTGGAAAGATCTTCATACTCTTAGTCTATAAAGGCTAACCAACCTAAATTGCTAATATTTCCTCTACTTTGTAAATGGGTTTTAGCCTTAATTCTTGAATTTGAGATTTCTAAGAAAAGGGTTACAATTGGTGATTTAAATGAGCTAGTAACTCTAAGTGACTAACATTAAATATGGTTTTTCTATGAAAAAGGGATTACTTAGCAATAAATGCTTAGGTAGTATAGTTGAGAATTTATTTCCAATCCTTCCTTGCTAAATCCGAAAACTTGTATAACTCTCTTATAGTATTAATTCTTGCCTTTTGGGGTCTCTTGACATTCCAAGGCCCTCCGTTGCGGATTTTGGTTCGGGAATGCTAAATTGAAGATCAATGGGATGTTCGTGGCACCCGCTCGGCCTCGAGGTAAGTTGTGGCTTCCCTCTCTTGGTAGACCCGTTGTTATGGCTTCCGTCTCTTGGTAGACCCCGGTGTTATGGCTTCCCTCTCTTGGTAGACCCCGGTTAGACTTTCATATATGCTTGCTAGATGAAGCGGAGAATGCATGTATAGGATTCAAAGATTGGGATGGATACCTTAGATCGATAACAAATAAGAAATGGTGGTTATTGTGTATCACTGGTATTGTTGTAGATTGATGATTACCTTATGGTGAGACTTTGATTAGGGAAGTGTATGTTTAGATGATATTGTCGGAGAATGCATGTAAGCCTTCGGGTATGAAGTTTGGGATGGATATTGCCTTAGGTTGGGCCTTGTTGTATGATTTGGGGGCTAGCGACCCTGTTGCGTTGTTGTCTTATTTGTTCGATGTACTTGTGGCTCGTCGCCACGTTAAGATATTGGATAGTAGTGATTAGTTATATACCCTAATTATGATATTGTGGTGCCTTTTTTGTTGATATTGAGATAAGGATAGTGAATCTGTTGTGGCTTATTATGTAGCCTTATTGATGATATTACTTGTGTGCGCATGTGTGGTACTATTTGGGATTGATTTAGTTTATTGATATTACTCTTGCATTGTTTTCATCTTATTTCCATGATATATTGATATTGCCTTGACATGGTACTGATGATGGGAAATGAGAAGGAGATACGGATGCATTCAGACATATTGATACGAGTCATTTCTGGGCTGTGTGCAGAGTGACCGGTATTCTTTCGATACATATTGGATATTGAGTCATCTTTGGGTTGTGTGCGGAGTGACTGATATGGAAACACTGATCTTCTGAGACATGTTAGATATTGAATCATCTCTGGGTTATGTGCAGAGTGACTGGTGCATGGACTTCACGGGTCCCCCATTGGTTGTGCTGCCGATGATGTGATGTTCCATCGTCGGAGTATATGTGTACGAGCATTTGCATTTGCATACATTCGGCATACATTTCTATTGCATTTGGTTATCTTTCTTATGTGTTGAGTTTGGTTGTATTGTTATTGTATTGATATGGATCGTATCGACATCCTCTTATGTTATTAAATGAGGACTGGATATTGTAGTTATACTTGGGTCTTGGATGATTATTCTCGAACTTGGCACAATTGGGCTTGTTTGCTATAACCATATGATGTGATCTTGGATTGGTTAAGTGTGGTGCTAGATGACCTTAATATGGGTGCGTATGGCTTTCTAGATTTGGATGAGTGATGAATATTAGAATGACCAGAGAGTTTTCCTTAAAAGAAATTACGAATACAATAAATGATAGGTTGACTTGCGGTATTGGCATAGGATTGGCCCTGATAGTAGTAGTAATATTATGGTATTTTAAGCATGGTTACCTAATTAGTATACTAGATGAGTTAGAACGTGAGGAATGATAAAAGTTAAGGAAATGGATTACTAAAAGAGTGTTAATGGAATAAGGCTTATAGTTTTTGGGACGAGTGGAAGGTTATATTCATGAATTGGCTTAAGGTCGCCTACCATGTTTATTTGTGGATTCTATTACCATTATGTTATTCTAACCATAGTCGGCCTATGATGCTTACGAGTATTAGTTTTGTACTGATATTACTCTTGCTACATCCCTCTCAGGGTATAGAGTTGTGCAGGTTATTGGTTGATTTGGAGTTTCCGGGAGATGTGCGGTGCCTATCTTGAAGACCTCCATCATCTTATTCCTGGATGGAGGTTAAGTCTTTTATATTTATTGTACGTTGTCTCCAAATTAGTCGCTCTAGTACTAGTCTAGACCAGGTCTTGGGAAAAGGAGTCAGTTTATACAAAAGTTGTTGTAAATACTTCCATTTTATTTATGTAAGTGAGTTTAGTTCATCATTTTTTTTGTTCATGTCATAACTTGAAGGTACATGAACCTTGTTTTATGATGGTTAATGAGTTTGGTTTTGGGTTAAGGGTTTGCCTACCGAGGTGGGAATGGTAGGTGCCCGCGCGATCCTAAAATGGGTCGTGACACTTCTCTACTCTTATTTTGCTTTCACATCCATTAATAGTACTTCTCTCTTATCTTCTCTATGTTATCCGCAAGATTTATCTTAGAGGGTTAGCTTGATGGGTACTTGCATCGAGTGCCCTGTCACGACTTAGGTGCCAGATTTGGGTTGTGACATATAATTTCATAACGTCTTTTTGTGTATTCTATATATTTGTACTCTGTTTTATAATCAATGTATGAATAAGAAGAAAACTTCTCAACATGATGTTCATCATAATTTTGTTCCAAATGATATGTTTTGTCAATTTTGAGGTTGGAAGAATATTTTACCCTTGGCAATTACACCTAAACATGGAGTCTAGTTAAAGACTAGTATGATTTCTGGGAACACGTATAAAGAAAATAAAGAATTCAAATAGAAGAGACTGGGCTGAGGTTCAGGTAATTAAGTAATTGGTTTCTACATCAACTCTTGCCGCAAAGAAGAAGAAATTAAACCGATGTAAACGTTTAATTAGGGAAAGTATATACCTTCTGCACAGGTCGTCTCAACAAGATTGGGGGCCTAAAGCCAAACTTCGTAGAGAGACCGTATTTTAAAAAAAAAAAAAAAACAAGGAAAGATCGTCATATATACTTTTATTTCAAGTCTACTTTTTTAGCTTTTTTAGATGCAAAGTCATTAATTACTGTTTTATAATCGTCAAGAACAATGCAAAGTTATTAACAATTTTCAAATCAATTTATTCTAAAAAAAAAATTCAACTGACAATATAGCTAATCAATCACGTGACTAAAAAAGTTTCTTTTTTTAAAAAAAAATTGTACTCCCTCTGTCTCAATTTATGTGACACAATTTAGATTTCGACAATCAAACTTCTTTATTTTTATCGTGAATTCGAACATACAATCTTTAATTTATTTTTTTTTAAAAAAAATTTACCTATTTAGAAACTACATGAAAGTACTATACAACAATTTTCGAAACAAATAAGCCATAAAACTTAACAAAAAATTGGACCACAAAAATTTGGGGCCTAAAGCCATTGCCTTAGTGGCTTGGCCTTGAGCCGGCCCTGCTTCTGCATTACAGTATCAAGTGCCGACATGCGTGTAATTACATTAAGTAGAGATAGTAACAGGGCAACTCTTCTTTGTCATGTCAACTCAAATATTTGGTCAAGCTGTATGGTGTCATCAAAAAAGCTGCATGCCAATAGAGTGCAGCCCTTTCACTATTTCGCTTATAAATTCAAGAGTAGTACCATGATTCACCAACTCTTCTTTCTCACTTTTCTTCTTCTGCTTCATCACAAAAGAGCCCTTCCAAGCTTATATAGAGCATTCCTTCTCATTTAAGAAAAAAAAGAGATGGAATAAACCCCCTGAAAAATCAGCATATCCTGCCATTTTTATGCTATCGTGTTGCATTAGGGGTTGCTTTTTCTAGGGTTAGAAAATGGGGGTAACTTTTATTATCCCTTTACAAATTCCATTTGGTGAAAGCTCTATCAAAATATACGGAAAAGGGCCAATATACCCCTGTACTATTGGAAAAGGGCCAAATATACCCTTCATTATACTTTGAGTCCAAATATACCCCTGCTGTTATACTATTGGTTTATATATACCATTCCACTGTTAAAGTTGTCAAAGGTGGACATCCAATCCTTCGTGACCTTAATATTTATGAGGTGGATGCCACGTGGCATGCCACCTCAACCCCTAACCCATTTTATCCCTCCCCTCTATTTGTTTTTCTTCCGCCACTAAAATTTCATTTTCCCCAACTATTATTTCCACCAATGACATCAGCCACCAAGCCACTGCCAGAATGGGAAGGCAGTAAATAGAACCAACTAGTTTGCTAGAGATGTTAGCCATATTTTTTTATTCTTGTTCACTTAGCTGACTTTTAGGTGGAAAAGTATTGATATTATTGTCGCTTATTCGAAATTTCGATACAGTGGCATACTAGTTGGGAAACTAAAATGGTCAAAATACAGTAACAACAATTACACCATCTATGTTCTTTTCATCATCAGTATTCGCACTATCTATATTGGTCGTGAATGAAATATATTTTTTTTTCTTGGAAAATTGGATGTTAGGTATAACTGGTAAGAAGGAGGTAAAAAGGAGAGCAGAGAGGAAAGCGGACAGATTAGCTGAGAAAATATTACATCAATGCAAAACGACTGCTCTTGCAATTTTTAAGGTCCAATTGGTGGTAATAGTGGTGAAGGGAAGGGAATTTTAGTGGTGGAAGAACAAATGGAGGGGACGAGTAAAATGAGTTAGGGTGCTGAGGTGGCATTGTTGGAATTTGGACTTGTGTTAATTGGTTATAGCCTGAAAGGATAATGATGTGGCTCAAGTGGGGGATTGATAAAAGACCTAATATTAAATTGCTATGTGTGTTGATAATGTTGACACCTAATTTTTGACCTCTCATAATTTATTTTAATTACCCAGAGTCTTTGCATATCAAATGGAGTGAAATATGCACCTTTTATAAGTCAAAATAATTTTACAGAATTATTTCGATAAT
>NC_081346.1:26550274-26573100 GCF_029784015.1 Lycium ferocissimum
TGTAACATTTTTCCCAACCTTGCCCATGAGCCAAAGGGCCCTTTTTTAAAAAAATTCTTTTTCCGGGGGAGCGCCCTATTTGAGATACGTGCGTAACCCGCCGAGAATCAAACACGAACTTGGGCTTGGATAGAGAATAACGCCACGTACAAGGCCGAATTCTTGCATGGAATCACGGATTACGGGCACACTCGCGACCCAATCTTCTTCGTTTTTGATCATATGGATCACATTGTTGTCGTGGTTAGGCAAAGGGTTGGTGTTCATATTGGGCGCAACCGTCTGAAGAATAATCCTTTTTGTCAATCATATCCTATATTTTGTACTTTAGATTGATACAATCCTCAGTACTGTGCCCTACTCTGTTTGAATGGTAGGCACAAGTTTGGTCCACCCGATAAAATCAGTTCTTTGGGTCAAAGATCTTTGGAGGAAGTGTCTGGATCATCCCGACAGCACTCAATCTCTTAAATAGATCAGTTCGGGTCTCCATCGAAGGGGTAAATATGGGGGTAGGTTTCTTTTCAAAGTTCTGACGTGCCGCGTTGTAGGTATTTGGTGGTGGTTGGTTTTGGTAATTAGCGGGTGGATTATTTTGTGGATTCTGGAGGGAGGTGTGGGAGTTTGGTAATTTGGCTGTGGTGGTAATTTGGATGTGGAGCTTGTTAATTCAGAGGTGGTGTTTGAAAGGTACTTGTGAACACCTAATTTTTGACCGAACATAAGTTTTTACACCATTTTTAGCGTTTAAATATTTCTTTTAGGTTTAGTTAGAAATTTCATTTTTTTTTTCATTTTTAGTAATTCTTACTTTTAAAAGATCGAAAGCTATAAAAATAGAGTCACATTTTAGGATAAGTTTTGTTTTAAAGAGAAAAGAAAATTTACAAAAATATGTTTTCTTCTAGTTTAGGTTTTAATAAATAAACTAGTGATTTTCAGTATTTTTATTAGTTACATTTTTTATTTTTAGTCAGCTAATTAAATTTCTTAAAATATATTTTTGTTGTTTTAAAAATAGTTAAGATAATTTTTCTCTTTGTATTATTTCTTGTCTTTTTAATTAAAATACAAAATTACTAAAACACCAAGAAAAAAAGAAGAAAAAAAATTCCTAGAAACGAAACTAACCTAAAGGAATCAGCACTCCTCCTTTGCACGTTTTTTTTCCTAAAGATCCTCAACCAATATACCACCTCCCTAATCAACAACCTAAATTAATCCTAATCTACCCAAACAAAAATCCCTCATCCTAATCTACCAAAACCAATTCCCTTAAAACTCTCAACAAAAGCTTATCCCTCACTCTCCCGCTCCACTCACGTCCCAAAAAGCCTCGAAAGCACATACACATATATAATACACCCATATATACTATATAAAAGAAGACACCTATACGGAGGGGGGAGAACGAGAAAAAAAAAAACATCGAAAAGGAAAAAAAAAAACGAAGAAGCAAAGAGAGAAAAAAATATACCAATTTCGAAAAGGTTTGGTTTGAATGCTAAGTTGGAGTTCGAGGTTTACGCTCACGGTTTTGCGTTTGTGGACACGAATGTTAGCGCCGGGCTAACCAACTTTGGAAATCGTTAGAGTATAGCCGTTTTCTTGTTGCGAATTAATCTACGCAAAGGTAACAGTCCATCTTCCTTGTATAATTTAATATCACGATTATATGAGACCTGATTTCAATGTTATGAGGTTGCTCAAATTTCGTATTTGTTTAGCCGCCTACTGTTCTTCGATGTTATAACATAAAATATGTTCAGATTCTTGTATCGTTAAATTTAGGATAAAGCCGGTATAACATGTGATTGTTATTGCATGCTTAAGTTAATTTTTTTTTCTTTTCTAAAGTGGATGAAGAAATTTACATCAATTTGTGAAGGATCTGAAGTAGCTATTATATTTCCATTTGATTAGCTATAATAAATTTATTTACATGTCACTAAGCTTTCTTCCTATTTTTTGGTCCGGTTATGGCGAGTGAGTACCTTTTAAAGTCTAATAATAAGCATGTTGTAGTTGATACTTTGCTATTAGAGTGTTAGAGTTACAACGTACAATATCATATTTTTATTAGGTTATTTTATTTGTTTGTTGCTTTAACTTTTATTTTATTATCTTTTAGGTTGTTTGATTTTTTTGTTTAATAATGGGTGCTGGAAATTGCATATAAACAGATAGTCATTAATGAGTTACAGAATGAAATGGAAAAAGATAACTCGAGTTGTCTCGTGGGGGGGTCCGATTATGGAAGCGATCAAAGGAACACGAGCGAAACTGTGTATTGCTCTGTCTTATTTGAATTAAAATAAGTGGACACTAGGATAGATTAGCCGCTAGTCAAATTTAGGTGCACTAAAAATATTAATCATATTTTCGGGTACAATACTTAGTTAACTTTAATTGTCAGGTATGGCTACGCTCCTTGACTCTCTAATAAAACGTGTTGATCTGTGTGTGCGATTACATTCTTTGGCTATCACAAACAAACATTTCAAAAAGCTATGTGTGTGGTTACGCTCCTTAGTCCCTCGTTAAGATAAATGCGAGGGAGCGAGGTGGATTTTGAATTAATTCTAAATTAGATAATAGAAAGAAGAATGAATAAATAAGCAAACTTGGCAAGCGTAGGACAATAAATACATTGTATCCAAAATTCTTATTTGACTCTCCCATCAACGAGCAGATTCACGATTTATAAAGGAATTTCCACATTTAAGTTTTTTTTTTATGTTCTTTGTTTTGATTGAAGTAAATTTGTGTATATGGATAATTATATTTATAAATTAAATGGTGTAGTATTTTAGCCCATGCTATAATCTTTGATGATGTTTTAATATTTTTAAAATGATTCAAAATTGATTCTTGGAGGTATTTGGTTGTCTTAGATAGTTTTTCTCTTTGATGTTAGATAAGCATGCCATTAAAATGTTCATCTTGATTTACGAGTCTTTGATTTAGTCGTATCTTATACAAATAATTTTAAATCGGTATTTTCGCTTTTAGTAGTACATTTTGATGGAAATCATATCCTTGTGTGAATGTCTTATATATGTGTTTCATTTTTATGATGAAAAGGTGTAGGTATTAAACGTAAATATCCAATGACAGTTAGTAGCATATTTGATATGGATTTACACTCATAGTTCTATCTTGTTTTAATATTTCCCAGTTATTTGTAAATATGTTCATTACTTAAGTTTGCACGTGAACGATTTTATTCTGAGTTGAAGGCATACAAGTGATTCTTATTTTTAAAAAAAAATTGAGATGTAGTTGACGGCCATTCACTAAGGTATAAAAGTTTATAGTTAATTAATTTAAGCGGTAATTATGTCAATGGTCCATTTTAAGATCTAATTAAATAAGTTAGAGATGGCTGAGATGAGATGTGAATTATTTCAATCCTGTTGTCCCATAAAATAATAAAAGGAAAAAGCGAAAGGAATATATATATGAGGGGAGTGAGGCATGGTAAAAATATAAGTCAATATGTTCAAAGTGAATTAATTGGGCAAACTAGAATTAAGGCAAGCATGATTTTATCCAAGATTGGTTTAAGCCTAACGTTAGTCGGTAAAAGCGACGTGCTAGAACCACGGGACTTGCGGAATGCCTAATACCTTCTCCACAGGTCAACGAATTCCTTACCGGACTTTCGTTTTCGCAGACCAAAAATAAAGAGTCATTTCCTTTTGATTAGGGATTCAATAAGGTGACTTGGAACACCGAAACTCGATTCCAAGTGGCGACTCTGTAACAAATAAAATAATCCCTCTTCAAAACGTCACTTTAATTGGAAAAACCCTTTTAAATAAATCTAAAATTAATTAATTTGTTTTTTATTTTTATTATGGAAAAAAAAGGGGTGTGACAGATGGCGACTCTGCTGGGGATAACTAGAATTCGAGCTTTATATATTGACTTGCATTTGACTTTCTTTATTTCTTGGATATTTTGTATATATGGGACTAATGTGCTCTATGCCTGCTTATTTACTGCTTTGATATTATTAAGCTATAATATATTTGTCTTCTCTCTCGCGCACCCTTCGAGTCTTCAATAATACATTTTTGCCACAAACGGAATTAGACTATGCACCCCACTTGTCTTTGAGATAAAACCGGTGGGCCCTTGGTCCCAGAGAAGGATTTATAGTCACATATGTTTAGGATGGGAGGACCCAACAAAGCGGAAAGCGCGCTGCGGGGACGTTGTCCTCGCCCGACTCGAGTCGTCTGGTTTTACGGCAAGTCTAGATACCTTTCTCCATTAGGTTTAACCTTAGTAGAACCGGAACACCCGGACATGGTATCCTTAGTAGGCTACGCTTTGTTTACATCACGTGCATTTGACTTAGCGGGGCTGTGTGGGGGGGCCGAGTCTTGCCTTAAACAGTGCCGTTTCTTTTGACCAACATGTGCATCATATGTGCTATTTGTAATATTATTCGGAATGACTTGTTCATTGTTGACCGGATTTTAGGGTGATTAGTAAAACAAAAAGAAAGAGATTTATTATATACCCATTTTCAATAAACAACCGTAAAGAGTCTAATTTATCGTCTTTCCATGTGATTTCCCAAAAAAAAAAAAAATGAGTCTTAAAAAAAAAAAAAAACCCTTTCTTGTAGTAGTCTTCACGAACTACGCTCACACGATATTCGCATCGATGAGATACGTAGGCAACCCTTCTCGGGTTCGGTGATCCTTATTCAAAATTCAAAACAAAAGAGTTTTATTCCTTATTCGGAAAATTCAAAAGATTTTACCTTATTTTTAGGGTTACTCTTTTGTGAAAATTCCAACATTAAGAAATACAAAAAATATTCTCTTTTATTCCTCCTTTATTCATTTCTTTGAAAATAAAAAACGGTTTTCTTTTCTTATAAAGATTAAAAAAAAAAAAAGACGAGAAATTCAAGAAAATAATACATTTGTCCACTTTTTTCACGAACTACGTGCCCGATTCTCACCTCGATGAGATACGTAAAGGCGACTTCTTGGGTTCAGTGATCCTAATTCAAAAAAAAAAAAAGAGTTTTCCTTATTCAAAAAATCCAAAAAAGATTTAACCTTATTTTTAGGGTTATTCTTTGTAGAAAATTCCATTTGAAAAAAACCAAAAAAAAAAATTCTTTTATTTATTCATTCCTTGGAAAATTAAAAAAAAAAAAGGTTTCTTTTCTTTTAAAGATAAAAAAAAGAAGAAGAGAAAATTCGAAGAAAAAAAAACAAGTTTCTCCATTCTCATCAAGAACCACGCAAACCTGATTCTCATCCTGGTGAGATACGTAGGCAGTCCTTCTTGGGTTCGGTATTCCTATTAAAAAAACAATTTGAAAAAAAAAGATCTAGTTTTTATTCTTTCACAAAAAGAAACAAAAAAAGAGATTTTATTTCATTATCCCAAAATTTAATAAAAATGTTTGTATACTTTTTTTTTCATGAATTACGTCTGACCTGATTCTTGGTTCAACAAGATATGTAGGCAACCCTTCTTTACGGTTCGGTCCCACAAAAAAATGAATAAAAAAATATCTTGACTCGGTAGGTACCAACATATTTAGTAGTGTGCATGATAAAAAAAAAAACAAGAGTTAAAAGAATGAGGATGATAGAGAGGACCAACTTTGTTGTGAACCATAGATTCTTTTGGTACCTGCGATTATACCTACGTGACACTTGACAAATTCTTTTGCTAAAATTTATGGTCAAAATTAATCCGACCTCGTCGTTTCATGTGCATTGTGTGGTGAGCTTTAGATTGAAAATTCAATAACATTGCTTTGTTGATCTAGAACTTGGCCCGAATGTTTATTGAGGCGAAATATTGAGCAACACTTGGTTTGAGAAAGGATTGTAGGCTTTCTTTGACTTGGGTTGTGTCTTTCAAGCCTACCAAATGACATGTGATCCCTAGTGTCACCCTTTTGAGCCTAAAACATTTTCTTTGGATAAACCACAATTTAGCCTATATCTTCGAGTGCATAAGTGCACTATCCCTCTTTTGGCCCCACTTCCCTGAGCGCACTAACAAAATCTAAGCTGGCAAAGTGGAAAGGTGAAAAATGCAAAAGTCTAAGTGAATTACAACGACAAAAGAAGAGTTGTGAAAAGAAAAAAAACTCCAAAAAATGGAGGAAAGCTCAAAACAAAAAAGAAAGAAGAAAAGTTAAAAAAAAAAAAGAAGCAAATGATGATCAAGTGCGAAAATGCAAATAAAATTGAAGTATAGTGTATGCTCAAGGGGAAAATAGTCACTTTATCCCAAATAAATGTCCTACCCATCTATAAGCCTTATTACAAGCCAATAACAAGTCCTACTTGATCCCATTCTAAGTGTTCTCACATTAGTGGATACTTACGCCCGAAGGCCAAGCATATGGTATCTCAATTGCATGCATTGAATATCATACAGTGTGAGTTTACTTCTTGAACGTCCTAAGATCTAAATGCTTCTATTGAGTGTGAATTAGGACTTTACTTGTGGTAAGGGCACTTGAAATATGAGGATAGGAATAATTCAAAACCTCTAATTGATGCAAAATGAATAGATCATGTCAATACTTAGGTATGTTTGAGGTACCATTTGAAACTATAGGAGTCACTTCTAATTTGACCTCCGGTTCGTCGAAGAGTCATTGATGGTAATTTTCGATGCATAATACTAATAGTTGGTGCCAACTAAAGTCAAGATATAGTAAACCGATGAATTGATTTCTCTGTCTTCAGCCTTTGGTGCTCCTTATAAGAGACACCCTTTTGAAAAAAAAAAAAAAAAAAAAAAGCAACAAAAAAAAAAAAAATCTTAGCTTTTTATGAACTACGTTTGACTTTGATTCTTGCTATGGCGGGATACGTACGGTTCTAGGCTGAGGCTCGGTCTCACTCAATAATAAGTCTCATAGGCTCAAAAGATCAAAAAGGGACATTTTTTTTTTAAAATCATTTAAAAAAAAAAAAATAAAAAAAAAAAAGAATTTCAAAGTTCCTCAATTTCAAAAACTGCAGTACTTAAAAAAAAAAAAACCTCTACTCTTTATTTCATGATTTCCCAGGGTACAACAAACCATGGTTTAGGGAACTAAAACCCCTACTTTTTTTCATGACTTCAGAGTCGACATTCCCCGGTTGCATTTTAGGGAAAAAAAAAACCCCTATTTCTTTCTTTCATGCCTTCACAAGACATTCCCTGGTTGCATTTTAGGGAACAAAAACCCCTACTTTTTTCATGACTTCACAGGGTACGACATTCCCTGGTTGCATTTAATTTTAGGGAACAAAAACCCCTACTTTTTCCATGACTTCACAGGGTACGACATTCCCTGGTTGCATTTTAGGGAACAAAAACCCCTACATTTTTCATGACTTCACAGGGTACGACATTTCCTGGTTGCATTTAGGGAACAAAACCCCTACTTTTTTTTTTTCATGACTTCACAGGATACAACATCCCCTGGTTGCATTTTAGGGAAGTAAAACCTCTACTTTTTTTCCATGACTTCACATGGTACGACATTCCCTGGTTGCATTTTAGGGAACAAAAACCCCTACTTTTTTTTATGATGCCTTCACAGGGTACGACATTCCCTGGTTGCATTTTAGGGAACAAAAACCCCTATTTCTTTTCATGTCTTCACAGGGTACGACATTCCTTGGTTGCATTTTAGGGAACAAAAACCCCTATTTCTTTTCTTGCCTTCACAGGTTACGGCATTCCCTGGTTGCATTTTAGGGAACAAAAATCCCTGTTTTTCTCATATTTTCATTGGTTGACCACCTCAGAATAAAGTCATGTTTTTAAATTTCAGGTTGACTACCTCCAAATAAAGTCATGCTTTCAGGTTGACTACCTCAGAATACAGTCACGTATTTTAATTTCAGGTTGACTACCTCAAAATACAGTCATGTTTTTAAAATTTCAGGTTGACTACCTCCGAATAAAGTCATATTTTCAGGTTGACTACCTCAGAATACAGTCACGTATTTAAATTTCAGGTTGACTACCTCCAAATAAAGTCATATTTTCAGGTTGACTACCTCAGAATACAGTCACGTATTTAAATTTCGAAGGACTACCTCCAAATAAAGTCATGCTTTCAGGTTGACTACCTCAGAATACAGTCATGTTTTTAAAATTTCAGGTTGACTACCTCCAAATAAAGTCATGCTTTCAGGTTGACTACCTCATATTACAGTCACGTATTTAAATTTCAGGTTGACTACCTCCGAATAAAGTCATATTTTCAGGTTGACTACCTTAGAATACAGTCACGTATTTAAATTTCAGGTTGACTACCTCCAAATAAAGTCATATTTTCAGGTTGACTACCTCAGAATACAGTCACATATTTAAATTTCAGGTTGACTACCTCCAAATAAAGTCATGCTTTCAGGTTGACTACCTCAGAATACAGTCATGTTTTTAAAATTTCAGGTTGACTACCTCCAAATAAAGTCATGCTTTCAGGTTGACTACCTCATAATACGATCACATATTTAAAATTCGGGTTGACTACCTCCGAATAAAGTCATATTTTCATAGGTTGACCACCTCAGAATACAGTCACGTATTTAAATTTTAGGTTGACTACCTCCGAATAAAGTCATTTTTTTTTCATAGGTTGACTGCCTCCAAATAAAGTCATATTTTTAGGTTGACTGCCTCACAATAAAGTCATATTTTCATAGGTTGACTACCTCAGAATAAAGTCATGTTTTTAAATTTCAGGTTGACTACCTCCAAATAAAGTCATATTTTCAGGTTGACTACCTCAGAATACGATACGTATTTAAAATTCAGGTTGACTACCTCCAAATAAAGTCATATTTTCATAGGTTGACTACCTCAGAATACAGTCACGTATTTAAATTTCAGGTTGACTACCTCCAAATAAAGTCATATTTTCATAGGTTGACTGCCTCACAATAAAGTCATATTTTCATAGGTTGACTACCTCAGAATATAAGTCATGTTTTTAAATTTCAGGTTGACTACCTCCAAATAAAGTCATATTTTCGGGTTGACTACCTCGAATACGATCACGTATTTAAAATTCGGTGTTGACTACCTCCAAATAAAGTCATATTTTCGGGTTGACTACCTCAGAATACAGTCAAGTATTTAAATTTCAGGTTGACCACCTCCAAATAAAGTCATATTTTCATAGGTTGACCACCTCAGAATAAAGTCATGTTTTTAAATTTCAGGATGACTACCTCTAAATAAAGTCATATTTTCATAGGATGGCTACCTCAGAATAAAGTCACGTTTTTAAATTTCAGGTTGACTACCTCATAATACAGTCACGTATTTAAATTTCAGGTTGACGACCTCCAAGTAAAGTCATCTTTTCGAATTTGACTACCTCAGAATACAGTCACATATTTAAAATTCAGGTTGACTACCTCCAAATAAAGTCATATTTTCAGGATGACTACCTCATAATACAGTCATCTATTTAAATTTCAGGTTGACGACCTCCAATTAAAGTCATATTTTCATAGGTCGACCACCTCAGAATAAAGTCATGTTTTTAAATTTCAGGTTGACTACCTCCAAATAAAGTCATATTTTCAGGTTGATTACCTCATAACACAATCACGTATTTAAAATTCAGGTTGACTACCTCCAAATAAAGTCATATTTTCAGGTTGACTACCTCAGAATACGGTCACATATTTAAAATTCAGGTTGACTACCTCCGAATAAAGTCATATTTTCATAGGTTGGCTACCTCAGAATAAAGTCACGTTTTTAAATTTCAGGTCGACTACCTCAAAATAAAGTCATGTGTTTAAATTTCGAGTTGGCTACCTCCGAATATAATCCCAAGTGGTTTATGATTTTGCTAACACTCACAAAATTTCCTTAGTGCAAACTGGGGCAGAAAAATTTTGTTCGTTTTTGTTTGTCTTTGATGGCTTGCAGGTTCGCCCGCAAGCTCAGAATTGATATTCAAGAATAAAGTTCCATCATTGGTCAGAGAAAAGAAGAATGTTCAATCTCGAAGACAGTTAGAGTCAGCTTTGACACTAAAGCGGCCCAACGTCTCAAGATACATCTTCTCAGCTTTTAATCAAGAAACAAGCATCCAAGAATATTCTACGGACTGTCATTCTGAATAGCATCAACAACTCATTCCAAGTTACCAGTTCAAGCCCCAAATTCTAACTTTGAGATCATACTTTGAGATCAAGGTACCCACCGAAAGAAGGTGGAGTGATTACTGAAGATCCAAGTGAAGGTTTAAAGGAAGACTGAAGACAAGTAGAATAGATAGGATCTTGTATTTCCTTTCCTCGTTTGCTGTATTTTTCATTTCTTTAATGTAATAACAGGAGCCACGAACCGGAACCTCGAAGGGACCTCACTCGATCCTCCAACTCATCATTCCATCCTTTTACCCACTTGAACTACACATGACCTGATTCCCTTATAACCCGGGATATGTAGGATGCCCAAAAACCAAGACTCAGTCACATCCTTTTCTTTTATATCTTTTCGCCTCTCAAATAATGGTCAGGTCAAAAATCAGTCACAGTGTTCACTTCTTTGCCTGAAAACTCTTCATGTTTCCAAGCAAAGAGGGACATTCTGTGAACACCTAATTTTTGACCGAACATAAGTTTTTACACCATTTTTAGCGTTTAAATATTTCTTTTAGGTTTAGTTTTTTATTATTTTTTTTTTAATTTCATTTTTAGTAATTCTTACTTTTAAAAGATCGAAAGCTACAAAAAATAGAGTCACATTTTAGGATAAGTTTTGTTTTAAAAAGAAAAGAAAATTTACAAAAATATGTTTTCTTCTAGTTTAGGTTTTAATAAATAAACTAGTGATTTTCAGTATTTTTATTAGTTACATTTTTTATTTTAGTCTAGCTAATTAAATTTCTTAAAATATATTTTTGTTGTTTTAAAAATAGTTAAGATAATTTTTCTCTTTGTTTTTTTTTCTTTTAATTAAAAAAACAAAATTACTAAAACACCAAGAAAAAAAGACAAAAAAAAAATTCCTAGAAAAAACTAACCTAAAGGAATCAACTAATCCTTTGCACGTTTTTTTTTCCTAAAGATCCTCAACCAATATACCACCTCCCCTAATCAACAACCTAAATTAATCCTAATCTACCCAACACACAAAATCTCTCTCATCCTAATCTACCAAAACCAATTCCCCTTAAAACTCCTCAACAAAAGCTTATCCCTCATAGTCCCACTCCCTCACGTCCCAAAAAAGCCTCGGCTAACACATATATAATACACCCATATATACTATATAAAAGAACACACCTACAGAGGGGGAGAACAAAAAAAAAAACATCGAAGCGTAAGAAAAAAAAAAAAAAGAAAGAGAGAAAAAATATACCAATTTCGAAAAGAGGTTTGAATGCTAAGTTGGACACACTCACGGTTTTGCGTTTGTGGACCAAAAAAAAATACAACTTTGGAAATCGTTAGAGTATAGCCGTTTTCTTGTTGAGAGAAAATCACACAAAGGTAACGAATCTTCCTTGTATAATTTAATATCACGATTATATGAGACTGATTTCAATGTTAGAGGTTGCTCACAATTTCGTATTTGTTTAGCC
The DNA here is from genome assembly GCF_029784015.1 of Lycium ferocissimum. Taxonomy (NCBI): domain Eukaryota; kingdom Viridiplantae; phylum Streptophyta; class Magnoliopsida; order Solanales; family Solanaceae; genus Lycium; species Lycium ferocissimum. The sequence goes on from NC_081346.1 coordinate 26,561,877, forward strand.
AAAAAAAAAATTCGATGTTATAACATAAAATATGTTCAGATTCACACATCGTTAAATTTAGGATAAAGCCAAAATAACATGTGATTGTTATTGCATGCTTAAGTTAATTTTTTTTTCTTTTCTAAAGTGGATGAAGAAATTTACATCAATTTGTGAAGGATCTGAAGTAGCTATTATATTTCCATTTGATTAGCTATAATAAATTTATTTACATGTCACTAAGCTTTCTTCCTATTTTTTGGTCCTCGAGTTATGGCGGGAGTACTTTTAAAAAGTCTAATAATAAGCATGTTGTAGTTGATACTTTGCTATTGGAGTATTAGAGTTACAACGTACAATATCATCTTTTTATCAGGTTATTTTATTTATTTGTTGCTTTAACTTTTATTTTATTATCTTTTAGGTTGTTTGATTTTGTTTAATAATGGGTCAAATTGCATATAAACAGATAGTCATTAATGAGTACGAATGAAATGGAAAAAGATAACTAGTTGTCTCTATTCTCCGATTATGGATGTCAAAGGAACACGAGCGAAGTATATTCGTATTTTTGTATTTGAATTAAAATAAGTGGACACTAGGATAGATTAGCCGCTAGTCAAATTTAGTGCACTAAAAATATTAATCATATGTGTGTTACAATACTTAGTTAACTTTAATTGTCGGGTATGGCTACGCTCCTTAGACTCTCTAATAAAACGTGTTGATCATGTGTGTGCTAACATTCTTTGGCTATCACAAACAAACATTTCAAAAAGCTATGTGTGTGGTTACGCTCCTTAGTCCCTCGTTAAGATAAATGCGAGGGAGCGAGGTGGATTTTAATTAATTCTAAATTCTTTTCATGTGAGAATGAATAAATAAGCAAACTTGGCAAGCGTAATAAATACATTGTATCCAAAATTCTTATTTGACTCTCCCATCAAGGAAACATTCACGATTTATAAAGGAATTTCCACATTTAAGTTTTTTTTTTATGTTCTTTGTTTTGATTGAAGTAAATTTGTGTATATGGATAATTATATTTATAAATTAAAATATAGTATTTTAAAATAATGCTGATGATGTTTTGCTATTTTTAAAATGATTCAAAATTGATTCTTGGAGGTATTTGGTTGTCTTAGATAGTTTTTCTCTTTGATGTTAGATAAGCATGCCATTAAAATGTTCATCTTGATTTACAGTCCTTTGATTTAGTGTATAGGATACAAATAATTTTAAATCGGTATTTTCGCTTTGAGTACATTTTGATGGAAATCATATCCTTGTGTGAATGTCTTATATATGTGTTTCATTTTTATGATGAAAGGTGTAGGTATTAGGACAAAGAATCCAATGACGTAGTAGCATATTTGATATGGATTTACACTCATAGTTCTATCTTGTTTTAATATTTCCCGCTTATTTGTAAATATGTTCATTACTTAAGTTTGCACGTGAATGATTTTATTCCAAGAAGGCATACAAGTGATTCTTATTTTTAAAAAAAAATTGAGATGTAGTTGACAGCCCATTCCTGCTAAGGTATAAAAGTTTATAGTTAATTAATTTAAGCGGTAATTATGTCAATGGTCCATTTTAAGATCTAATTAAATAAGTTAGAGATACTTTTAGATGAGATGTGAATTATTTCAATCCTGTTGTCCCATAAAATAATAAAAGGAAAAAAGCGAAAGGAATATATATATGAGGGAGTGAGGCATGGCCGAAAATATAAGTCAATATGTTCAAAGTGAATTAATTGGGCAAACTAGAATTAAGGCAAGCATGATTTTATCCAAGATTGGTTTAAGCCTAACATTAGTCGGTAAAAGCGACCGTGCTAGAACCACGGACTTGCGGGAATGCCTAATACCTTCTCCCCGGTCAACGACCTTACCCGATCTTTTGTTTTCGCAGACCAAAAATAAAGAGTCATTTCCTTTTGATTAGGGATTCAATAAGGTGACTTGGAACACCAAAACTCAATTCCAAGTGACGACTCCACAAATAAAATAATCCCCTTTCAAAACGTCACTTTAATTGAAAAAGCCCTTTAAATAAATCTAAAATTAATTAATTTGTTTTTTATTTTTATTATGGAAAAAAAAGGGGTGTGACAGTACTTTGTGGAGTTTGGTAGCTAGGTGGTAACGTTTGGAAAGTTGGCTGAGCGTAATAGACAGGCACCGGGTTGTATGGAGCGGGTATATAGGTATTTGGGGGTGGTGAAGAGTATATTTCCATCAGAGGTTGGAATTCCTCTTTTCTTTTGGGTCTGGGGCTGGGAGTATGGAAATTTTTTGCCACGTCCTCTTTCTTCTTTCTGATAAAGCCCGTTGAGCCTGATCCAGCAGCCTTGCTGGCTACACTTATGATTCGTCCTGATTTGAGGCTATCTTCTATGGCCTTCCCCTTTTTAACAAGTTCAGAGAACGACCTTCCAACCATTGACAACATTCGGTCATATAAATCCGTCTCTTGGGAACGGATAAAGATCGAGACTAATTCTTTTTCGCCCATTGGCGGTTGCACTCGGGCGGATTCAGTTCTCCACCTACTCGCATATTCGCGGTAGTTCTCGATGAATTTTTGTTTTATCTTTTCCAAATAGTACGGGCCCGTCTTCGTTTTCCATGTCGAAAACGTAACCTGCGACGAAAGCCCCGCCGTATCTTCCCATGTGTTCAAACGACATATGTCTTGTGTCATGAACCATTTAGAGGCTTCTCCAGTTAGACTTCAGCTAAACAGCCTCATAATGAGTGCCTGATTATCTCGGACATCGGCCAGTTGGTCACAATAGACTCGGAGATGGCCTTGGGGTGGCCCGTCCTGTTAAATATCTCAAAGTTTGGTACTTTGAAACCTTCGGGCAAGTCCAAGCCTGGATTCATGCACATATTATTGTAGCTCAGACCCGTAGATTTGCAGGTAGCTCTCACGGATTGTTCCAGTATCTCGGCCATTTTGCGCTTAAGTTCTTTGTCGCGCTTGTCTTGCTCGGCCCTTCACACATTTTCCATTTTTTTCATAGTGATCAATCTCTTGATGATGCGGGAGAAGGCATTTGAGGTGATAGGTGTATAGAAAGAAACCCGTTCGGGGTGCAGGGGTGGCTTTTGGTCATGTGGGTGGCTTTTGCGGTTGGTAGAGGAAGGGTTCCTGAGCGTATAGTGGAGCTAGGGTGGGTGTCTTGCGGTGCAGGGTAGGAGGGAACTGAATGAGTAGTTCCGGGAATTCGGACAATGTTGGGAGGTAGTGAGGTTTGGTATGAGGTACCAATGTGTCCATCTGCAATTGGGTTTGTGGTGAATGGCATTGTGGTCCCAGTGGGGTAGGTGGGAAAGTGATCGGGTAGTGGTGAGCTTAAAGATGGAAAAGGCGATGGAGGCCTCCTTGCCTCAGTAGGCGCCTCTTTGGCAGCATTGGTCGTTTCCGCTCTCGTGACCTTTTCTTGGAGGTCAGCAACTTTCTTAAAAAACATCTTAATGACGTCCTCATAAGGCAAGGATTCTTGCAATTTCGGTGTGGGTGACTCCCTAATGGTGAGTTTAGTCCGATTTTGTTCATCTTCCAAAGTACCTGTCATTTTTTCTTTGCCTCGGTATTATTGGGACAAAGATGCTATTGAAGCTTTCGATCTCGTGAAGTATGCCAGTGTGAACACGGATGAACTTTCTCTTTCTATAAGAAAAGAACTCAAAGGTAAATGATGTTAGTTTGTTAGGCAGCGATAAATAAAGCAAGATATCAGATAGAGTTAGCAGGTAAAGCACGTAGCACATAAATAATCATATTTTTGATTCAAAAGCTTGATTGATCCCTTGTATCGGTTTCGGGTATTTCGACTTTTGTTAAGTGGGGGAATATATGTTTATATAATATAGGGACCGAATCTTACGTAGTGTAACGATTCGATTGGTTATTATAGTGACCCTTTTACCCTTGTTGACCCTTCCCTAGGTCATCGGGCGGGTTTTAGAGTGACTTTTGGATGTTTGAGCCTTAAAGTGGAATTCGTTTGACCCAAAGTTGACTTTTGAGTAAACAAACCTTTTTTGGAATTCCATTGACTCCGAAAGGTCTGGAGAGTCATTTACGACTTGGTAGTGTGTTCGGTTCGGTTCCTCATGTAGTTGGGAGCGTTTTGGAACTTGGGTTGGGAACTTGGCTTTAGGCCATTGGGGGTTGACTTGGTCAAATAGACATCCGTTGGGAAATTCGAGGCCACGGGTGAGTTCGTAGTTTATTTTTATGTGTGTTTGCATGTTTGTTTGGTATTTGTGGGGCCTCAGGTGATAGCCGAATTTCGGGATGAGATTGGTCAAAATCAGAATATTCTGGTTCGGGTGTAGGCGCTATAGCGGTGCCATCACCGCTGTAGCAGTCACGCTATAGCATTTGGGAGACGGCTATAGCGGACTGGGGAAGTTTGGTGATTAGCCGCCGAAGCGGGTTCCTTGCCGCTATAGCGGCATGCTGATTTTTAGTGAAGGCTGCCATGACGAGCCAGCTATGTACCATAGCGCGTGTGCTGCAACGGCTCTTTGACGGCTGCAGCCGTAGTTGGGCAGAATTGTTTCTCTTTTCTTTAGTTAAGACCCTTAAACCCTATCACTTCTTCTCATCACTTTTCTAAGCACTCTTTGGGGGAATAGAGCTTCTTGTGGACTGATTCTTCTTGGAGGTAAGATCTATGATCCTACCCTTCATCATTTGCCTTCCTAGATTCCTATTCCATGCCTAGAATCATTAGAATTTAACTAGAGAAGATGAGTCTTGTGTTAAAATTCTTGAAATGGGTTTAGACTTCTAAAATGGAAATTAGTGGTGAAATTGACTATAATAACCATAGAGTTTGATGTATTCCTTGTTGTTAAGCTTATTTCTTTCATTATAATGGTTAATTTGAGGATTGAAGAATTAGAGTTCATACCTAAATTTGGGGGATTGCTTTAAAATTGAATTAGGCTTAATCTTGAGTTGTTTTAGCAAATGATTAATGGGTTTGATCACCTAGAGCTTGAATTACATGTTCCATCTTTCAGTTTCCCGTTTTACCCTTATGGGCCCTTTTCCCTAAATCCCTTGGGCTAGAATTTGACGTAGCTAGAAGTATAGCAATATGGGTGTCATTGTTCATGGATTTTAATATAGAATTCGATTATGAATAGACTTTGAGTACTTAGAGACGTTACAAAAAGGCATGGCCAAGGTGTGACAGTTCGAGGCTACTGTTCGGCTTTCCAGGTAGGTTACATCTTACTTTTCGGTTAGACTTCGGTTAGCGGATTATATGTGTAGTTAGTGATTGTTGGAGAAAGCATGTAAACCTTTGGGTATGAAGTTGGGATGGAAGACTTAGGTTGGTATTGTTGTGATTTATGGCTTGTTGCCTTATTGTGCTCTATTGTGTGTTGCTTATTGTGAGTTGTTGGTTCGTCGCCACGTGCTGATTCTAGAAAGTTGATGCTTAGTGATTATTTGGGTGTCGGAAAGCATATTTATCATGTATGAGGCTGTTGGGAAGGAAGTAAGGATTATGATATTAATTATTGTGAGTTAGATTTGTGTCCATGTGTGGCACCATTGATTATATATTCTTGTTGGCATTGTTATTATGCATTCACTCGTTTATATATATATTGGGATCGGGTTGCGCACCGCAACACTGACTGGGATCGTGTTGCACGTACTGACACACTAACTGGGATTGGGTTGCACATACCGCAACACCGACCGTTGGAATTGGGCACGTGCGTCCGCGGCGGTGCGCTGGACTTAGCGGTCCCCCACATGGGTCGCGACCGGGCGAGCGACGAGGATATTCGCTCGAAGCGTGTGTGCATCATTGCATATGTATTGCATTCGTCTCATATTTATTGTTGGCATTGTTTTGGATTTGTTAATTGATTCTGGTGATACGCGTACTTGATAGTAGTTCTTGAGATATGGATCGGCTTTATAGTGGCTTTGAGTTGATTGATTAGACTTGGTGGTTTAGTACTGGATTCGGTAATTGGATTGATTTGAGCTTATATGATTGTGAGCATACCTACTTTTTCAGTCTCTTTCTTATATATGTGGCCTTCTAACTATTGTCGGCCTATGATGCCTACTCAGTACGTGTTGTTGTACTGATTCTACCTTGCTGCATTCTTTTTGAGTGCAGAGTTTGTGACCAAATCGACTTCTGCGCCCCGTGACTGCGTCTCGAGGCCTTCTGACGAGTATTCTAGGGTGAGCATTAGATGGATTCACTGCCCCGATGCCTCTTTTTAGTTACTTGTCTTATTTTGTTATTCTGACATAATATTCCATTTTCAGACATGTATTCATATTCAGACTTGTAGTATTTGTAGTAGTGGCTCTTGTACGGCCTTAGACTAGATTCCTTGGGGTTGTTGTTTTATTTTCGCCCTTATTCAATATCATTATTATTATTATTATTATTATTATTATTATTATTATTATTATTATTATTATTATTATTATTATTATTATTATTATTATTATTATTATTATTATCATCTATGTTTCTAGGACTTAAATTCGACTGCCTTGATTAGTTTATTTGTGGTTGAATGAATGATTTGGGAAAATATTCGCCTACCGAGGTAAGAATTGGTAGGTACCCGCACAATACCCTTGGTTGGGGCGTGACAAGTTGGTATCAGCGCCCTAGGTTACCCGACCTATAAGTACAAGAGCATGTCTAGTAGAGTACGCGAATCGGTATGATGAGATCCGTATTTATCTGCGAGAGGCTATAGGACATTTAGGAAATTTCACCTTCTTTCATTCATTCATGCTATTTTATTCAAATTGGTATCTGATCCACTTCTATTCTCTCACAGATGCTGAGGACACGAGCTAACATCGCAAAAGATGAGGTGCCGAGAGCCGTGCGGCCGGCGGACACGGCAGAACGAAGCGCGAGCGAGAAGTCGTATGATCCGAGCTAGAGGCCATGAAGCTGCACCGGCCAGGGGTGGGGCCCTAGTGGCTGACGGGGGGGCCGCACATTCGGCTTGCCCCCTCCAAAGCATCGAGAGAGCCGGGAAGCGTGGGGAGGAGAGGGGCCAGACCTGACTCACCCCGATGCTATGTCTAATCAGGTATTCCAAGATATCATGGCCCGTGTACTTCTTCATCTTGGCCCGGCCACGCTCGTGGGTGGTGTCACTACTCCGGTGGTTCCCGTACTCGAGTGGGGGTTACGGACTCCCCGGCGAGGGCGTACTATGGGGATGCGTCTGGCCGGCGCTATGGCCCCGCATTTAGGTGGTCTTAGGCCTCGAGGGTGCTCCTAGACGTGGGCAGGTCCAACCTTTGGTCGAGGATCAGGAGCTTGTTGGGAGGTTCTTGAAGATGGAGTCGCCCAAGTTCTTTGGCTTGCGTAGTGAGGATACTTACGAGTGCATTATGGAGATGCATGAAAGGCTCTATAAGATGCGCATTGTGGAGTCTAATGGGGTGGACTATGTGTCATTTCAGTTTAAAGGCGATGCGAAGACTTGGTGGAGAGGACTTTTATTGAGAGCAGACCTATGGGTGCACCTCCACTTACTTGGACCCAGTTCCTCTAGGCTTTCTTGGAGAAGTACGTGCCACGTACTTTGAGGGATGAGCGTAGAGGTAAGTTCCTTCATTTGCGCCAGCGAGGTATGACCGTGTCAAAGTATGAGCCCAAATTTCTATTTTTGGCTAGGTATGCTGCTCAGTTGATTCCTATGGAGGAGGAAAGGATTCGTAGGTTTATGGGTGGACTTGTGTATTCACTCAATATTGCTTGTCTCCGATTAGTGCCTCGTGATCTTTATTGTGTGGCGGTTGTTAATCATCTTGTGAGTGTCGAGTACGCAAGATTTAATCCTTGGGAGAGTCTAGTGAGAAGACGTTATGATCATTCGTGGTTGCTGTTGGTTCTAGTTACGAGAGGGGGGACGGAGTATCCGAGCCTTATCATTCGGCCCCCGGCCGCACTTATTGGAGTCGGCATTACTGCTCATGGTCGGGTCTTCTAGACCCAGTAGCTTTCTATGTTTGTGGTGATTCTAGCCATGTTATGAGAGATTGTCCCAGAGCCGGATAGAGTAGATTCTAGCAGATTTCCCAATTTCAGACTCCGAGGGCTCCGACTCTATCTAGTGGCTGGGGTGGTTCTTCAGCCAGAGGCGATGCTCAGCCAGGCCACGGTGGATCTCATCAGTCTTGGGATGGATACCGGTACCAGTAGAAGCGGTTCTCGGCTCGCAATAGGGGACACGGTCGCTGCAGTGGCCGTGGTGGTGGTCTTTGCTATTCCTTTTCAAGTAAACCCGAGGCAGAGGTCTCCGTTGCTGTGATCTCAGGTATTATTTCTGTTCGTCATCGACCTACTTCGGTCTTATTTTATCCGGGGTCTGCTTTCTCCTATATATCTGCCTATCATTCTGTTGGTTAGGATTTGACGGGTGATCCTCTTGATGTGCCTATTTATGTATCTACTCCTGTTGGAGACTCAGTTGTTGTTGATCGAGTCTTTCGGTTTTGCTTGGTTACTTTTATGGGGTATGATACTTGGTCAGATTTGATGAGTTTGGATATGGTAGACTTTGATATTATTTTGGGTATGACTTGGTTGTCACCGTACTATGCGATCTTGGACTGTCACGCCAAGACAGTCACTTTAGCCATGCTTGGGATTCATAGATTAGAGTGGAAGGGTACTTCGAGCCCCACTCCGAAGAAGATCATTTCTATTCTCCACGCGAAGAAGTTAGTTGGCAAGGGATGTTTGGCTTACTTAGCCCATGTTGGTGATACTAGCGGTAACTCTCCGCCCCTTGAGTCCGTGCCCGTTGTATGTGAGTTCGCAGAGGGCTTTCCTTTTGATTTGCCGGGTATGCCACCCGACCGCGATATTGATTTCTGTAACAATTTGGATCTGGACACGCGCCCCATTTTTATTCCACCCTATAGGATGGCACCTGCCGTGTTGAGGGAGCTGAAGTAGCAGCTACACAATCATTTGAGTAAGGGGTTTATTAGACTGAGTGTCTCCCCTTGGGGTGCTCCTGCTTTATTTGTGAAGAAGAAGGACGGTACAATGAGGATGCGCATAGATTACCGTCATTTGAACAAGGTCACCATTCGTAATAAGTATCCCATTCCTCGCATTGATGACTTGTTCGACCAGCTTCAGGGTGCTTCGGTATTTTTGAAGATTGATTTGAGCTCCGGCTACCATCAACTAAAGATTTGAACCGAGGATGTTCCGAAGACGGCCTTTAGGACTCGTTATGGTCATTACGAGTTCCTTGTGATGTCATTTTGGCCTACGAATGCCCTAGCTGCTTTTATGAATTTGATGAATGGCATTTTCAAGCCATATCTTTATTCCTTCGTTATTGTGTTCATCAATGATATCTTGGTGTATTCGAAGAGTAGGGAGGAGCACGAGCATCATTTGAGGATTATCCTTGGGTTATTGAAGGAAAATGAGCTTTATGCCATATTTTTGAAGTATGAGTACTGGCTTGAGTATGTGGCATTCTAAGGCCACATTGTGTCTAAGGAGGGGATCATGGTTGATCCAAAGAAGATTGAGGTCGTTAGACACTGGGCTTGGTGTCACGACTGCGGATCGGCATTCGGTAGCCTTCGGTTAGCCGGTCATTACCGTCGATTTGTGAAGGGTTTCGCTTCTATTGCTTCTTCATTGACTAGATTGACTCAGAAGGAGGTTCCCTTTCAGTGGCCTGAAGCTTGTGAAGATAGCTTTCAGCAGCTTAAGACAATAGCTTTGAGCAGCTCAAGACTCTTCTTACTTCATCCCCAATTACGCATTACCCATGGAGGGTAAGGATTTCTCAGTATATTGTGATGCATCCCATGTTGGTTTGGGTGCTCTCTTGATACAGAAGGGTTGTTCATAGCCTATGCTTCCCGTCAGTTGAAAATCCATGAGAGGAACTACCGTACCCATGATTTAGAGTTGCTAGCTGTGGTCTTTGCTTTGAAGATCTAGAGGCATTACTTGTATGGCATCCATTGTGAGGTTTTCACCAACCACTGTAGCCTTCAGCACATGTTTACCCAGAGAGATCTTAATTCCAGGCAGCGCCGATAGATGGAGCTCCTGAAGGACTATAACATCTCTATTCTTTATCATCCAGGGAAAAGCCCGTATTTCTTGTCACGTCTCGAGTCGCGAGGCCACGAGTATGGTGGTTTAGCCCGTTTGGTTGTTTTAGAGCGTCCATTGTGTGGAGCTTGAGACTCAGCCAATAGTTTCGCTGCTCGTCTTGATATTTCAATTCCAGGCAGAGTCTTAGCTTATGTTGAGGCGAGATCATCTCTATTAGAGCAGATCATGACTCATCAGTTTGAGAATACTCTGTTGTGTAAGATTCGAGATAAGGTTCTAAGAGGTGAGGCAGAGGAGGCCATTCTTGATAGTGAGGGCATTCTGAGGATTAAGGGATGAGTTTGCGTTCCTCGTATTGGTGATTTAATTCATTTGATCTTAATGGAGGCCTATAGTTCGAGGTACTCCATTCATCCGGGTGGTATGAAGATGTATCGAGATCTGAGGCAGCACTACTAGTGGGGGAGGATGAAGAGAGATATTGCATATTTTGTGGCTAAGTGTGGAAATTGTCAGCAAGCGAAGTATGAGAACCAGAGACCTGGTGGTGTGCTCCAGAGCATGCCCATTTCCGAGTGGAAGTGGGAGAGGATTGCCATGGATTTTGTGGTGGGTCTTCCGAAGACCCTGGGCAAATTTGACTCAGTTTGGGTTATTGTTGGCCGGTTGACGAAGTTCGCTCATTTCATTCCAGTTTAGGTTACTTACACTGTGGAGAAGTTAGCTAGGATTTACATTCATGATATTGTGCGATTGCACGGGGTCCCTATTTCCATTGTTTCAGATCGAGGTCCCGCTTACTTCCCCACTTTACGGGAAGGCTTTTCGCACAGTTGGTACCGCTGGACCTCGGTACGCCTTATCCCCATGACCGGTGGTTCACCCGAGAGCACTATTCAGGTGCTTGAGGATATGTTGAGAGTATGCGTCACTGATTTTGGTGGTCATTGGGACCAGTTCTTGCCCTTAGCGGAGTTTGCGTACAACAATAGTTGCCATTCGAGTATTGATATGGCTCCGTTCGAGGCTTTGTATGGTAGGAGGTGTCATTCTCCTATTGGTTGGTTTGATGCATTTGAGGTTAGCCCGGGGGAAAATGTGAGGAAATTC